>NC_058342.1:4165000-4465000 GCF_905475395.1 Chrysoperla carnea | reverse complement strand
ATAATAAATAACGCGAAACGTTATTTAAGGGTGCTATTTAGGTATCTCTGATAAGCGCGACGCACCTTATAGCCTGTAGTACACATTACTTTAGTGAGCGTCATGACTGTATAATAACGAAGCGTTATTGAAAAGCGCGCTACGCGCGCTTTTTCAGCAAAGTTTTCATTCGTGAATCAATAAATATAATAAAAGGCGCCATTTTACGAAATATTGATCATTTTTCTTGACGAAAAACAATCTATTAATTAATTTGATAAAGCGTTATTGAAGAGCGCGGAGCGCCTCTTTGCCTGCAGAAGACTTTCCATTTTTGCGCTTTTCAAAAATAATTCGCGTTATATTATCCGAGCATGATGGTCATAAATCGAATATATTCTATGTTATTGAAGGGCGCGGAGCCCATTTTCTCTGTAGAATACATTCGATTTGTGACCATCATGCTCGAATAACATAACGCAAAGCGTAAGTGCTTTTTCTACATTATTCTCATTGTTGGATATATCAATATTTATCATTATTCTACGCATTTACCTGGTATGACGCGAAGTGTGGTCTTCGCGATATACCAGATACCTAAATAGCGCCCTAAAATATAATAAATAATGTTTTCTTCATGAACATTTTTTTGCACAATATATATATATATATATATATTATGTTTATTATTATTCGTAGATCTAACTAGTATTCTGGGACAATTAACGCAAAGCGTTAGGCAAGGGCGAGCGAGGCGCGCCATTTAGCGATTCACTATGCAAAATTTCATGAAGAAAACACACGCTTTTAAGGTATCTGATAAAGCGCAAAGCGTTATTGAAGGGCGCTGGCCGCCTTTTCGCCTGTAGAATACATTCGATTTGTGACCATCATGCTAGGATAATATAACGCGCAGCGTTATTAAAACGCTTGCAAAGCGCGTTTTTTCAGTATTATTTTTATTGTTTATTGTTATTTAAGGGCGCTATTTAGGTATCTGATATAACGCGAAGCGTTATGGATTTTCTGCATTATTTTGACAGTTGGATCTATCAATACTTATCATTATTCCAACCATTATTCTAAGATAATAAATAACGCGGAGCGTTATTTTAGGGCGCTATTTACGTATGTGATATAACGCAAAGCGCATAAGACAAGCGCGGCGCGCCTTTTAGTCTGTAGGGCACATAAGGTTAGTGAGCGTCATGGCTGTATAATAAAACGCGAGGCGTTATTGAATACATTGTTTTCATTATTGAAAGTATCAAAAAATGATTGGGAACGGTGATTTTACGAAAATTGAGCATTATTTCATGACGAAAAAACATTATTAAAACCACTTTTCGCGTGTAGAATACATTCGATTTGTCATCATTAAACTCGAATAATATAACGCGAAGCGTTATTGAAAAGCGTCCTCGGCGCGCTATTTCTGCATTATATTCATTGTTGGACCTATCAATATTTATCATTATTCAATCCATTATTCTTAGATAATAAATAACGCGAAGTGTTATTTTAGGGCGTTATTTAAGTATCTGATATAATGCGAAGCGTTATAGATAAGCGCGGCGCGCCTTTTGTCTTGTCTTGTAGGACACATAAGGTTAGTAGGCATCATGCCTATATAATAAAACCCGAAGCGTTACTGAAAAACGAGCAAGTCGCATCTTCACTTGTTCTACATTGTTTTCATTCTTGAATCTTTCAATAAAGGATAGAGTAGATTTTATATTTATCATTATTTTATCCATTATTCTAAGATAATAAATAACGCGAAGCGTTATTTAAGGGCGCTATTCAAATAAAATAAATAAATAATCAAAAAATAATAATAAATATACAACAAACCCACTCCCTTTACAAAATTCACCCCAAAACATACTCCGCCACAATTTTCTTCCAAAAACAAAATTTTCACAAAATTACACCCTAGGACTGTTAGCTTTGGGCCACTGAGTTCGCTTAAATAGTACCTACTTTTCCCATCAATCGATTCATATGCCTGCCTATGCAGTACTATGTGAAATATTTTCTACATGTCAAATACACATGATAGGGCATGTACACACCTCTAGCAAGTATATTAAGCGGTACATAGATAAACATCTATTAATGAAAAATACTTAATATTGGTATACATTTATAATTATGATCTAAGCTAAATAGAGTTCTCGCGGGTAAACAAGCATGTTTTCAAAAAAATGTTAAAACAAAAGTTTAATTTTTTCTTTATTTTTTTAGGAACATGTTTTACATTTAATCTTTTGTTCTATCTCTAACGGTTTACAAGATGGGTCCTACGGACCAAAGACCCAATTGACCTATGTTGATCATTTACAAACTTGACCTCACTTTTTACGTCCTCAGCACGCTTTGAAATAATAAACGACTTTTTTTTGAAACATTTTTTTTGTAAAGATCAAGAGGGCGCAAATTAGGTGAAAATTTTATAGTATGTATTATATGGGAATATCATTTAATATGAATATGTGGCTATCTAAGAGTGGATATCTTTCTTTACTTGCATGACGTCAACAAAAATCATCGATTGCGTCATCAACACCGTCTATACATGATATTTCAACAATTAACTTGTTTAAAACTTAATTGTTCTTTCCTGTTATCAATATGTAAGAGATCATTGTTTTTTATTTTTACTTGATGTATTTAAAAACTGTATTAGACAAACCTTACTCTGTGTTTCTTAATATTTGTTCAAATAAGTCTTTTTACGAAATGACAAAAATACAGATATCTAGTATTGTAATCTACAAACGATATTAACATAGGTATTTAAAAACTTAAATATTTATAATTTGTTAAAATATTTGAATAATCATAAGTCGGTCAACTGTATTTAACGGAAACAAATTATTATTTTCGTGTACCTAGTTAAACATGTGTGCATACTTTGTGTTATTTGTATCTAGTACCTAGTAACGTATGCTTTGTATCTCTATTTATACTTGAGTTACTTTACCGAGTCCTACTTTTTGAACTGTAAAGGGTGTTTTAAAGTACAATGAAATTGACTCAAATTTATATGTTTGCTAAATATATAAGTAATTTTAAATCAGAATTTAGAGATCGAACCACTTAAACTAAACTGTGTGCTTTAAAAACGTACTTTGTTTTTTAAAATCTTGGCATCGGTAACATAACTCAAGTATAGTTAAAGTTGTTTCTCTATATTCATAAGAGTATAAAGGAAAACTGGATGTTATTTTATTCAAATGTAAATATTTAAATTTTTTGTTTATGTTGTATAATTTAAGGAAAGTTTTCTGTTAACATTAAATCAGTTATTTTAATTTCACTTGATAATATTATGTATCTTTTCAGATTATTGGGCCTCTACAGTCATATTTACTGAATTTGTAAAAACAAAACTCCGAACTGTTTCTATCGGATCTCTTAAATCTTATTTTTTCATCGTTACATGATTTTTGGTTTGTTTGGTCTTTATTTGGACAGGATTGTCGTTTCATGTTTTTAAAAACATGACATGCGAATATTTAAGAAAAAAAGGCTGAAAAGCTCACACTCCAGAAATTCTGAAGTTAGAGGGGCTACAGAGTGAACAAAGCCGCTATATTATCAGCCTAATTATAATACTGAAGTTTCGGAAAACTCTTGTTTCTAAATACAAAGGTTACAGTCCAGTAGTCTGGTAGAAAATGAGATAGAAGTCCTAAAACTTATTTTAAATAGAAAAAGCGCACTTAAAAGTATCGAAATTGGAATTAAGTATCAGCTACCTACTGAAACAAAAACAACTAAGAACTAATTTCCTAACTGAAATCCTACAAAATTGATAAGTTTGATTTTTGTTAATATGTAAATTATTACGAACATTTCCAGGAATGAATGTTCCCTCCGTTTGTAGGGTGAAATAGAAAATATCGTAATACTTTTCTGTCGTCATTGACTTTATGCAGTTTGGTTAGGTTTTTAAAATTTTGTAAAAAAGCGTTCTAGAGTGATCCTTTAGTTACAAAGCAAGATGTTTTTTCAGGTATAGTCTGCGATAAACATATAATGTATTCCTTCTATTTTAAAATATTTTCAGAGATGATATTACGAGCAATAGTTTAAAAAATAAGGCTTGTGTTTTAACCTGACTGACCTGAACATGCACTGTTTTACTGTAAACAGTTTCAATGGAATTTAATCAAGCTAGTTGACCAGATTGGGGCTATAACACCAGAGAACATGGTAAGCAACATGACAGTTAAGGAAGACGTATGGATGACTTTGCACGCATATATCAGGATTGTGATAAAAATGAGGAAGGAGATGATAAGCGGGTGTTATAAAGGTAGGGCTTTAGGCGGTATATATACAGGGAGTGCAAGGGGCGGACCACTCTACCCTTTTTGTTATCGGTCGATTTTTCTCATTAACGAACTTTATTTTTCAAATAACACAACCCTTCTACATACCAAATTTTATTAAATCAGACATATTTTTCGACCGCTAGAGAGGGTACAGACACATAAGCTTATTGATACGTTTATTAATATGTGTATATGGAGTATCGCAAATGGCCATCCTGTTTAAATTTAAGAAAATCCACAATTTGCAAAAATGTTATAATTTTTTTTTTTTTTGCTTTTTTTTCTACATATTTTTTTGTATAAATGAAATCAATTCAAACAATTTTTTCAGTTCTTCTGAAATAAATTAATATTGTAATAAAAAAATTACTATAAATTAATGGCAGTTCTAAATAAAGTCTTTGTCAGTCAAGTTCAAATGATGTCATTAAACTTTTTGTATTAAAATTGTATTATTTTTCTATGAGGCTATCCAACATAAGTACATTATATTATAAAACAAGGTGCTCATTTGGTTGCTATTTCACTGAAATGGATGATTTTAAGTGAAAGAGCCATGAAATTAGTTCTAAACGACCTTTCCAAAGGATACTTATTCCAGAGAAATAAAATGTATGCATATCGCTTCTAGTGGCTTTTAGTTTGACGACCATAATTATACAGAATCTTCAGTACATCTTACAACCGCATTTGACTGTTTACTGACTGAAGTTTATTTTCATAATATTGATTCAATTTTATGTAGTTACGTATAAGTAACAAAATAATCCTATGTGCACTATGTAATTTTATTATCTAACTTTCGTAGTTGATTTTCGATTTCCATCAATTTAGTACATTCATTTAAATTTAAGGCATTTACCTTGTAGAATATTACTATCCTGAATGTTTGTTTGAGAATTATAACGAGGGTAAAATCATATTATTTTGGGGAAATCAGGGCCAAATGGGGTAGTTCTTTACTCATTTTCATTCCAAATAATTCATTTTCCCGCCTTATTTCTCCTATCTGTCTATTTTAAAGTTTCTTCATTTTATAATCTTATTTGCAAATATTCCTTGATGCCTTCATTCTTTAATGCAGAATTACTGAGCCCTATGCTGAAATATCCTTCAAATATTCCGAAGTTCAGATATTCCGAAAAAAAAAAACAGTATTAGTAGTAGATGAATTATCACGGAAAAAAGTAAATTCCTTTATCTACTCTAAGCACGGAATTCAATTGTCCAGATTCTTGTTTTTAAAGTTGTGCAACAATGCTCAATTTTAAACAATGCTCAAAAATTTTGAGTTCGGTAATTGTTAAGCAGCCTTTGATATACTGATATCCATTATTTCAAATCCTAGAGATAAATAACAGATTCCTCAACGTTTCTTTTCCAGATTTTTTAAGCTGACAAGTATTGATATGCTCGTACTAATTAATTAGACTTCATTATTTTAGGTAAATAATCATCATGGATGGCCTAATCGTTAGCATATTTTTACTGGACCAACTTATGTTTCATCTTCCTCATAGCGTCTTTTTCACTACTCACCTATAGCTAGATGAATGGGTGTTCCTGTTCTAGTCATATTATTTGTGTCCAACCATAATGTATAGATTTCAATGATTGCATATAAATTGGTTCGGATGTTGTGTGTATTGAGATAGGTGTAGATCTTATTAATAACACTGTCCCATTTGCACCAATATTAAATTTGTAAATGTAAATAACGTATGTTGATGTTTCATTCACAAAATAAACCTATTAAGTAATATTTTGTATTTTTTATCATTTGTATTTTAATGACAGTTAAGACCTTCAAGGAGATGATGCTCCGTTATGAATTATTCCATAACTTTTGTTAATCTGACCCCAATTTCTTTTGTGTGTCAAAAGACAGTATGTTTGGTGCTACACTGTAATGGACAGATCGCATGTATAATAAATGAAGAAGTTTTCTGAAAATATTAACTTTTCATATTTAACGCGCTCAGCCATCAACTGTTGTCGCTATTAATTACCTACTTATCATACTTTTTGCCCGCGAAGTATATAGACGGGATTGACATTGGTAATGGAAATCTATTTTAATATTACATTAGATTAAATCATATGATTTAATATTATTTGCCCGAAATTGATTCCAGCTGTGGAGGACGTATGATGCCCCAAGAGTTTAACTGCAGTAAAAATAGGTTAGAATTGAATAAATTGAAGAGCACGACTGTGATACTCAGGCGGAGCCATTTCGGTAGCATTTCTTTCATTTTCGGTAGCATTTTCAAAGAACTTGTTCAATATAAATAATTTCAAATAAATTCTTTTGTTCAATACGTTATTATTTACGTAATGGAAAAGTATTTATTATTTATTTAATCGTAATGGAAAATCATAAAACGCGAAAACATGTATCGCCTCATTTTTAGAGAGAAAGAAAATACGGTATATTGTTTATTTATACTAAAGCGTCTTCAAGGTAAACATGGATAAACTTTGCTTTTTTAATGAAACTACAAATTTTTAGTAATAAATTCTTGTTTTTTGCCAAAAAAAAAAAAAAAAAAAAAAAAAACTTTTGCTTGAAAAATTTTGTTTTAAGGTTTAAAATTCTAAGAGTTTTCCGATTAAAAATAAGAATCTTTTAAAAAAACAATATCTTGATGATTAGATGGTTTAAAATTTTCTTGGTCAAGCCTTCTTAATCCGAAAGTCTCTGAAACACGTTCCAAAAATAATGTCTAGAAAAAAGGTATTTTCAAACCCAAGTTTCTTTTCTAGTACATTTTAATAAACATGGTTATTAACATATATTATTATGTTTGATTAATATAAATTACTGTTTTCATTCCACCTATAACTAATCCGATACCTATTTTCCCGTTTTTTTTTTTTGTTTTTTGTTGTTTTTTTTGTTTTTTTAATTGTGACAACGATCACAGAATATAAAGGCAGAGACTTTTTCAAAAATCTTCCTGTATAAGTTTTATTGAAGTTTGGAACTTAATAATAGATAAATATCAATAAAGATGAAATAATCTTTACCAGGTACCGAGTCGTATATTAGGCTTGCACTTGTTGAAAGGAACCGTTGCCGTTGCCGATCATGAATTTCATGGAGGTGATTTACCAATGAATGATCATGGAGGTGATTTACCAATGAATCTTTTATTAATATCTTGCATTTTAGTACTAGATAAGTTACACCGATTGTGGTGCACATTTGATCGATTTAACATGTAATTTCCCATAAGAAAAACGCCTCGTCAACTTATTATACAAAAAAATGTTTTATTACATTCGGTCACGTGTATCGAATTATTTTATTCTAAGCGAGTAAGCATTTAAGAATACAGTAAAATGGAATTTGAAGCGTGCCATTGCGGATCGCTGAACGAGTCTAAAACAGTATTATCATGCCTATTTACATAATACTCTCATATTACAAAATCTTGTTATAAAACACATATCTAAAACGCATTGTTATTGTCTGTATAATGGCTTGGATAGATCAAATCCAGGGAGACACTGAATAATCGCTGTAGAACGTCGTTTGATGCAGTGACTCAACCCCCAAAGAATATCTCGTTTATCACAAACGTCATCATATTTACATCAGTCAGCAATTCGGCGTCAATTTTTGTATACTTCAACATACAATCCCACGTATATTCGAGAAGCGTATAGTAGTGCGCAGGATCTAAGCCAAAAATTAACAGACAACTTGATCTACATACAATCAACTTGAAGTATACAATATTTGTATACTTCAACATACAATCCCACTTATATTCAAGAAGCGTATGGCAATGCGCAGGAACTAAGCCAAAAATGAACATACAACTTGATCTACATGCTTCAAAACTTATATTAGAAGCATTATATCCGTTTCCATATAGCGATCTACATAACCACCTACATTCTGCATTTAATCAATTAAATGCAGAATAGCAGCTGTCTAGAGCACTGTTTCTCTTCTATACTATTTTAGACTACTAGTAGTTGTAGTATTTATATTAAGTAGTTGAGATACATTAAATTGACTTAACGAATAAATAAATAAATCATAGCGAATTTCATCTTTCCTTGTCAACAAATGTAACAGATTTTCTGAAACTTTTCTGGAAAAGCTTTTTAATGTTAGAAAATTATTGGAGGTATGTGGCTTAATTATCGAGAAAAGAAGGAAAAAATCTGTATGAAGCGAAATTCGGCGGATGAATCAACTATATTGTTGGTAAAATAAATAAATTTTTCCTCTGTAACACGCAGTTCGACACGGTCCTCAATCTTCCACTATTAATAGCCCCTCATAATTGCAATGGTTGTGAAATACTACTGAAACTACTTGACTGTCTTGCTTGTTGCCCCCGTGATTGATCCAATCTGTATATCCACTATTCCCAGACATTAATTGTTAATGATGACGTACTTTCTGCTCATCATCAAAAAACTTTTTCATGCATACATAGTCGTTGAAAATTCTTCAATTTCAACTCCATAGTGAACCATTCCCTAAAATCAAATCCTCGATATAAACGATAATATCAGAGTGAATCATCATAAGAACAATTAGAATAGTATCCGATCGGCACTCCCATTTTTCTGGTATTTGGTTTTACTATCCATCGGTTCCAATAGACTATCAATATCATTACATACGAAGAAAGAAGTCTTCTCCTAATTTCTTGTTTTAAAACTTTGAAGTATTATCTCTAGTTTTCGGCATTCTGATTGCAACAATCTTTCATTTCTTTACAATCCATAAACAATTTTATTTCCGAATAGAAATAGATCAAATATTCACATGGTTGATCAATTTGTTTTTAGTTAAGTAGCATGGTACAACATTAAATCTTTTCCAATGATTTCCCAGTAAATAATATTTATGGAAATTGATTCCAGTTTTCAAAGTTCGAGATCTGAATGAGCGTCATTGGAAATTTTATTCTACCGAGCTTTAATATATTCGAACTCTGCGGATATTTAGAAACACGCAGAAAATCCTTCTCAAAATGATTCAAAGTCGACATCACAGCTCATGCAAAATAGGCATCGTCATGGCTTTTGGCATTTATGCAACTTTTTTTGCGTACAATTTTGAGCGGTAGTTTGGTATATGAACTCTTAAGTTTTTAGATCTTTATGTTTATTAAAATACTGCCTTTAATATGACTCTTAAATGAAGGTCAGTAAAACTAACCGAAAATGTAAAATTGTAAAATTGGCCGAAATAAAAAAAAAAACCATAATCTTTTGCTTATAAGCTGCTAATAAGTTTCCAAAAAAAACGATTTTGTTGCTCGAACCGATCGAGAAAAATCGCGCGACTAATCTAGCTAAATGTTAAACTAGCGTGAAAAAGATCAATAAAGGTGTGATCTATTTCTTAAATGAAAGTAAATTTGTTGCTAATTTCTTTCTTTTTATTAGTACCTATTTGTTTCTAAAAGTTTTTTTCGACCAAAATTTATTTTATTCATAAAATTACTAAATATTTAAATCAGTTATAGTACATTTTCAGTACATTTTGCAAAAAGGCAATAATAAAATAAAAATTAAAATTAAAAGATAAAAATTCCTTTACAGGATATTCAAACAATTGTACTTAACTTATAAAAAGAAAGTAAAAAGTAAAAAAAAAAATATAAGAGGAGAAAGGAGAAAAAGTACAGAATATTCCTTTTCTCATTAATTATTCGTAAGTATTTTACGGAAAGCTATATTAAGACAGCATCTAATTTACGTAATATATCCTGAGCACTGTATAGCTGTAAGCTTTTCACAACGTCTCTTTCAAGAACACACACACATATTCTCACACTATAAACTTTACTTCTATTCCATTTGTAACCATATTTGCGAAAATTTTCCAGAAAAATTGTTTATAATGGTTTAATTTCGCATAAAAACTCAACTCGCTTTCTCGGAAAAATCTATCAAATTTTCTTTGAAATACTTGATAATTGCCTTTCACTCAGTATTTGATTAAACCTCATTGTAGCCCTTTGTTACCAATAATAACCTGAATATCATAATTTATGGCTTTCGACAAACAATATTCTAGGTCCTAGATCCATACACTTCTGGGCCCTAGATCTAGATTGACTGCAGAATTAAAGACGGATCTTGACACACATAATATTTCTTTTACGAAGTTATGCATCACAGTGGACAATGGACAGTGTTATACCCAATATTTGAAACAGATAGCATTCTCAATCACAATATCCTTGTATTTAAATATTTCATTCATACTTAACTTTCATACAGTCATATAAATCATACAGATCATTAATGTAAAATAGAGATAAGTATCATCATTAAAGCCCACGCCACCTATGTTCGATCAAACACAACAGCTTTTTATTTCTTGTGAGAATTTTATTACGTAGCAAAAATAAGCAATAAATTTTTTGTATAAATAAAATCACTTCTTAAAATTTTTTTCAGTTCTAATGTCAGTCAAGTTCAAATTATCTCATTATATTTATTAGTATTATCTTAATAATCGGCCTAATTTTTGTGATAAACCAAAGATTTGATAGTCTGTAAAATAGTTATTTATTATTTCAACAAAACCTACAGACGCTTTTAGATAGAATAATTATTAATAAATTGACGTGGATTATTAAAGACACCGAAAGTAAACCATCGGCGGTAAAATTAGTAATCGAACACGACAAGAACTAACAAACAAGAACAAGAACAAGAACAACGAATAAATTAGAGCTCCGTTTCTTACGTTTCTCGAAAAAAATTAAGAGGCGATCCTCCTCATCTTTTAACAAGATTGCCAAATTGTAATGTTCTCGAGTGTTATAAATGGGGCAAAAGTGGAAATTAATCATCGAATTGTAACAAATTCTGGACACGACAAAATTGGCGATCCTGTCCGGATATCCAGAATACCAGGTCAAGACGGTGTAACAACTGGCAGCTTTTTACCAAATCAACTGAAACAGAATTAATCATCTACCAAAAGAGATTATAGCTACTCCAATGGACTGGTCAGGATTTAAAATTTAGTAAGGAAAATTGACTTATTTTTGCTCCTAAAATATCCTATCGTCATAATAAATAATCATGAGTTTCGTTGATGTACAAAACCTGGTCAAAGTGCCAAAAGCATTTCTCCTAATTTATCTGACGATGATGATTCAACGCCGAAAAGGGGAAGGATCCCAATTACTTTCCTCGCACAAATGATTACATCATTTAACAGAAATTCTTCAAAATTATCTAATATTCTTCAGAATTAACTAATTTTCTTCAAAATACGCAAAACGCATTATCTGCAGCAAAAAAAAAAAAAACATGAAAAAATAGCACCCACAGCCTTAATATTTTAAGAAATTTCATCGGATGTTAAAAACAAAATAAATGCTTCCGAAATAAATACTTTTGCAGATTTAAAAAAAAAAAAAGGAGTGTGTTTCATATAACAGAGAGCCTTGCGTATTTAGGAGAGCAATTAGAAACTTGTAGACAAAAGCCCAATGACACCGTAAAATAATTTTTCTTACGTATTGAACACTTAAAATCGCGAATCATTCAAAAAATAAAAGAAAGTACCATTTCGAATTTAATGTTAACACATCACTGTGAGCCATAAATTTCAAAAGTTTTATGGCATAAAACTTTAAATGTCAATAAAGAATCTTTTGTCTCTCTGCCAAATCAAATTAAAACTTCTTTTCAAACGGACATTCAAACAAGTTCAATACTGTAAAATTTGTAAAAGAAACAATCACAACACAAACCAATGTCGCTATAAAAATTTAAAACATTCCGGTGATCATAAAAAAATTCTAACAACTCGCTCAAAAAGTGTGATTTGTACCACTTTCGACGTTATTAAGTGGAAGAATGAAGAAAAAAGAAAAGGGCTGAAAATCCTTTAAAAAATCCAAACCCTAGCTAAGATTGAACGCAGCCCTAATTCAGAGCACACCGAAAGAAATGGCTCTAGCTACAAAATGGTATTAATGATAAAAAATTGTCTTTGCAAGCAATCATTCGAAAATTTCTATTTCGAATTGATGCTAGAGCTTCTTGCTGTATTCTACAAACAAACAATTTAAACCAAAATTATAAAACAGATATGAATTCTTGTCTAATAATAAATTTTAAAGCATTACTCTAGGTCTAGTTAAAACATATGGTGTAGTATCAATCCATATGAATAAAAATACAAATTCGTATCATCGTTATTTTCATTTAGTTCAAACAGATAACATACCATATGTTGGAATTCTAAGATCAGATTTCTTAAGTTAGCTCAATGACATTATTAATTATAAAAATAAAACTATAGAGTTAGAGCCAGTAGGGTAAGAAAATATTAGTAATTTGAATTAAATTCAAATGAGCAGAAAAATAATATTTAAAAAAATTTAGGATCGATAATTTAAATTGCGAAGCAAAAGGAAGCAAATTCAAATGAACAAAGAGTATTAGTTGAAATGATTTTACAACTCCATGAAATTGCCAAACTAGAAGACGATTTACCGGGTTGCACACGTTATTTAATATTAAATCAAATTAAAAGACCGACAACCACAAAACTAAAACTTATCTATTGCCAAATCATTGGGCGAATCTCAACGTCAAGTAAATGGTCTTCTACAAAATAACAATATCCGCAAGAGTAAATTGCCTCATAATTTACCTGTGTGCAATGTAGATAAAAAATGAACACCAAACTCAAATATTAAACATGCTAAATGAGATAGATATCGAATAACTACCCTATCCCTCGTATAAATGAATTACTCGGTAGTCTGGGAAGTAATCAATACTTCACAGCCCTAGTTTTTATCAAATTAAGGTCAAAGAGGAAGACATCCCTAGAAAGGCATTCACAATCGGGAATGGCCACTGGGAATTTCTACGCATGCCCTTTGGTTTGTGTAGTACGTAGACCAAATAAATCAAGGAAAGTGTATGAGCTACCATGATGATATAATTATTTTACTCCAGGGAATGAAGGTTTTGACCTCCGAAATCCAAGTTACTGAATCGATTTTGATGAAATTTTGGGAATATACTCTACTTACCACCTTATTCAAAATCCATATCACGCCAAAGGGCGCTTCCTTCTTGGGGGTGGATGCCACCCCTTCTAGGGGGTGAAAATAGTTTTGGTCAAAATAACTCCTGAAATCGATAGAGTGACCAATTTTGAGCAAAAAATGTCCTATACACTTATTTATTAACCAAATACTTTTTGAGCTATTTGCAATAGAAAGCGCGCTGATTTGACATAAAAAAAACATCTTTTCAGTTGGTTTTTCGTGAATTACTCAAAATCTAGGCGTTTTTCCAGCATAGTTGAATAAAATTGTAACCAATAAAAAACCAAAGAGAATGATTGCTTAATCGATTTATTAAATACAACGATCAGTAAGTAATACCGTATCAAAAAATCTTTTTTTTATTCATTATTTTATTTTTGGTATTTGACGTTTCAAAACGGGGAAAAAATGAAATTTTATAGCTTTATAAGCAGAATCTTTTTTGTGGTGCTTAAAAATACCTTCAAAATGAGCTGTGTTAAAAGTCGATCGGACAAAAATTGAGTGAGTTACAGTTGAAAGAACGTGGGCTATTCAAATTTTTAAAAGAAAAATCTCAAACAGGATGGGTACCATTTCCACTTAAATTGTAATAAATCAATTTCCTTGCACAGTTCACTTCATTTGAGTCTCGTATATATTATCAAGAAGTTACGCTGGGTTTGAAGGCTTATTCTTAGAAATAGGCACGATCAAATTTTTTAAAATTTTCGAATATCAAAAAAAATTTTTTTTCGAAATAACTAAAAAACTACTGCAGTTACGAAAAACATACTCGATAACAAAAATGTAGGCCTGTTTTTAACAAACATTTTCATTTTTTGTTTGTTTTTTTAAAATGAAATTTCCGCAAGTCCGCATACCCGCGTGAACACCCCATGTTTTGAGCCTTTTGACCCTTCACTTTTTCAAAACTAAGGGTTTTAAAAAGATGAAACTTTCAGATGTTATAGTCCTTAGTTATATTCCCTTCCAAATGCTTTTTGAAAAATCAAAATCGATAAAAAATTACGGAAGTTATCGCAAAAAAATCGATATCGATAAAAAAAAAATTGTTAAGCTTTTTGGAGCAAAGTAAATTTATAGCACCTATATGGTGACAAAACGTATACTATGTGTTTTTGTACCATATAGATATATGAATATCACTAGTGTGACAGAATACATGCGTTAAGCAATGCATCTAAGTGAGAGATATGTGTGCAACAAAACTCCCACTCTCTGCATGCACACAAGAGAAGATCTGTCGTATCGTATCTGTAGAGGCAATTACATGCTAAACACATATATATATATAATACCTCACTTAGATGCATTGCTTAACGCATGTATTCTGTCATACTAGTGATATTCATATATCTAGATGGTACAAAAACACATAGTATAATACTCATATAACACACAGCACATGGACACAGACTCACACACACACACACACGCACATATATTTTTGCAATTTTGTAATTAGGCTCTACTTACAATCCTCTTCAAAGCCAGCCTCTCCCAAAGTGTACTTTTTGCACTTACAGGGAAAAACTGCCCCTTATAAAAGAATGTGCAAAAAATAAATAAAAAGTGGTTTAAATTGATTTGCTGGATTAGTTAATAATAAATCTTTGATTTTCAAATAGAGATGCAATTGAAATTTCTCATAAAAGTGTGTATGTTATTCCTTCGTATGTTACACAATTTTATGCGAAATTTCAATTGCATCTTTATTTAAAAATCAAGATTTATTATTACTTAATCCAGCAAAGCAATTTAAATCACTTTTTATTTATTTTTTATACATTTTTTATAAGGGGTAGTTTTCACCTCTAAGGGCAAAAAGTACACTTTGCGAGAGGCAGGCTTTGAAGAGGATTATAAGTAGAGCCTAATTACAAAATTGCAAAAAAGTAAACGATAAATAAGATAAATTTGTTATTTTTATTCATTTTGATAAATACAAGGGATGATCTACGGATAAAGGGAATGTTTTTTGGGATTGAATGATGTTTCAAAGTATTTTTAACATAATTTATTATACTCAATCCTACAAAGCACTTTGAAACACTTTTAAATTATTTTTATTGCATTTTTCTAATAAGGGGTAGTTTTCTCCCTTAATTGAAAAAATAAAACATCGACATAGGGTAGACTTTGAAGAAGATGGTTTGTAGAGCTTAATTACAAAATTTCAAAAAATTCAATGAATTTTAAGCATTGAATCTTGTGAAAATGTCGAAAAATCGTTTTTTTTCATCGTAATTTATGGTGATTATTAAGGGTTGAAACATTCTGAAAATTATACTTGTAATGACAAATCATGGCACAACTCATATTCAACATGATTTATCATTCTCCACTCTTACAAACCCCTTAAAACACTTTTTATTAATTTTTATTGCATTTTTTCAATAAGGGGTAGTTTTCACCCCCTTAGGATAAAAAACGCCCTTCGACATGATATAGATTTTGAATAGGCAAGTAGAGCTTATTTCCAAAATTTCAACAAAATCGATTCAGTTACTTGGATTTCGGAGGTTGTACCCTATTTTCAGCTTCATTCCACGGAGTGGCATGAACACATTAGGCAAAACACATATTGAAAATCATATTGAAAAATCATATTGAAAATCCAACTGCAGTATTAAGATTCTAAAAAAAAGTTAGAAATTTAAACTTAATATAGATAAGTACGAATTTCTTCAAAAAGAATAAATCTATCTAGGACACATCGTAATAGTTAACGAAATATCGTAAAGCAAGTATCTTGGAAATAACTGGTTATTAACGTAAGTTCATCAAAACTATGGTAAAATCACAAAACCACTTTAAAAACTACTGGAAAAGACTGTAAAATTAAGTTTCGATAAAACTAATGCAGACGCATTTAGTTTATTGAAAGCAGAAATTAATTCAGCCCCTATTCTAAAACATTCGTACGACGGAAAAATGTTTTGTATCACCTCTGATGTTATCGATGTGCCGATTCCCTTTTGGTCATATACGTTGAATAAAGCTGAAAAAAGTTATTCAACAATCGAAAAAGAATGTCTGGAAGTAATTGAAACTTTGAAATACTTCCATCGTTTTTTATTCGCAAGATTGTTTGAAATTAAAACTGAGCACCGCCCTTTATTTTGATAAGTAAGAAACTTTAAAGTAAACGATTGCGTATTAGTTACGGAAGTACAAAGTGCACCCGGTGAGCTTTCCGAAAGATATAAGGGTTCTTTCCAAATAACCGAAGTTAATTCTGGAAAAAATACTGTAACAAAAAAGATTAAAAAAACAAATCACATGAATAACGTCGAACTGTATGTTTCAGATGAAGATGTGGAAAATATGAATTTCATCGTCATTAGTACCGGTTCAAGTGTAATAAAATGGTTAGTAGGTACTCCATCTTCTAATGATGGTATATTTTAAACAAACTTTATTAAGTCATTAATTGAAGATAATACATCTCATAAGGAAGGATCAAATTTACAATTTTCAGAAACAATGAATACTTTCATCAAAGACTTGCTACCGTGGAAGATACTCAACGCGTATTAAAGGCAAACGTAATATAATTTAATTCATATATGAATAAGTCTACTCAGACTATTAATAATAACCATTTACCATTTCAAATTTTAGACCATCTTTTATTATTCAAACAGTTAAAACACCTTAATTTTAGGAAAATCGAACAGTCTAGCATGACACAAACATCAATTCGACATGCTATCGTTGACTATAATATCATTAACCACACGAGTTTAATAAAAAAAATTAAATTCTCTCAAACAATTTAATTTGCCACTTAAAGTTACTCCCGAAACCATAGAAAGTTTCTACAAAGTAATTGAAACTAAATCTTTTATGAAAAATGATGGAATGTGTATATACTATTTACCAAACTTTACCTTTGCCTACTCCTCATGAAAATTCAAGTTCATTCTCCTACATAGAAATTGATTATTAGTCCAATCAAACAGTAGTTTGAAGTGGGAGGTTTTGGTGTAATTGTTTTGAGTAGTTTATTCTATGTATTTTGGGATGCTGAACAAGAGTCTGAAGTTTTACAAGAAAAATTAGCTCGGCAAATATGAGAAATCATCAAAAAACCACTAAAAATCATGTTCACAGATTGTAATTTGCTATTTTATACAAAAAATATTTATGTTGTAAAATTAACAATAAAAAATTTTCTTTTATTTATGCCACATAACCTTTTTTCGTAAGGCGGGTGGTTTCCACCAAATGTGGGAGAAATTAGCATTTAAAAAAAACAAGTGAAAACAAACATTTGACTGAGTTGAAATACCATGCATGGACAGTGTTGATTACTCTATCACATTACACATATATACATGCCTCACATACATAGCTAATATAATTGATATTTCCATATAATCCATACTATACAATTTGCACCCTCACGGGTAAACAGTGATGTCTACGAAAAAATGTTTCAAACAAAATTTGTTTTTTTTTTTTTTATAAGAAACATTTTTTACATTGTCGTTCTATTTCTAACGGTGTAAAAGGTGAATCCTACGGACCCAAGATCAAATTGACCAATGTTGCTCATTTACGAGCTTGACCTCACTTTTTACGTCCTGAGTACGATGTAAAAATTTTAGCTTAATATATTTTTTCTTTTTTGACTTTTTCGTGTTGACAGACAGACGGACAGACAACCGAAAATGAACTTATTAGGTGATTTTAAGAACACGTATACCAAAATTTTGTGTGTAGCATCAATATTTTTAAGCGTTACAAACTTGGAACTAAACTTAGTATACCCTGGATATTACATATATGCATGGTATAAATAGGAGAAGACTTACTTAGTTTATATTTTTAATTTTATGCAAATTTCAGTACAATTCAGTATTTATGACCTAATACGAGCCCATCTTTCACATTTTTCCACTAGCCAGGAAGCCAAATCAGATCTTTCAAAGAGGGTGTCATGATATCAAGTGAAACAAATAGATTTTTAAGATTCTTCGTGATGATATTCTTTAAGCCAACAGCACCTGATTTCTCAAAATATTTCAAGAAAATTTTTTGTTTTCATTACTCGGGCGATTCTTTTATGTGGAGCAACAGCTTCTCTTGGGTTGATCAAATGTATTCACCCCATTGCATGAAAGGTATTATATCCATCCAATATACGTGTATTGAAATCTGCGTTGTCATGAACAAATTGATGGAAACCCGTCAGATCTATTTGTAGTGATAGTCTCATGATTGCTGCAACTTAGTCGAACAGCTTCGGAGTAAGAAGCGCAATATTTGTATGTATGATACAACATCAATTAGTGTTCGTGGTCCATACTTCTTATAAAAAAGCAGATAAAACAATTTGTACGGAGGAAAGGAAAGAACTTGGCCTGGCAACACTAATAACACTATGTGAAATGGCTCGAACTTTGAGAACCTCCAGAACAACGCTTTCATTTTCGTCTAAGAAAGAATCTGGAGGAGGATAGCCATCCATCGCATACGGTACTGATCACATCTCTTCAAGAATTACATCATCCGCTGTTTCAACTATTCGAAGACGTTCTTTCCTTTCCGATAAACGTTTTTTAATGTAGAAAGCATCTGCCAGGATCTTATGGCCAGTATGTTTGATTTTTGATATGATAACATCTTCCTCATATCTCTATAGTAAATTTTGTATTACAGTTTTTCTTTGAGATCGTCCTTTATGTAAGTCATTAACTGGTCTAATGAAAACTGACAGTCCTCGTCATAACTTTCCATAAAAGCGAAAATGCCATGCATAGTCCTCTCCATCTCTTCTGCATGTAGGCCAACTTTATTTTTATACCATGTATATGAAATATACCAAGGTATACCAAGTTTAGTTCCAAGTTTGTAACGCTTCAAAATATTGATGCTATGAACAAAATTTGGGTAAAGGTGTTCATAAAAAGTAAATAATCCATTTCCGGTTGTCTGTCTGTATGTCGTCTGTCATCTGTCGTCTGTCGTCTGTCCGACTGTCATAACTCAAAAATGAAAAGAGATATCAACCTGAAATTTTTATAGCGGGCTGAGGACATAATGTGAAGTCAAAGTCGTAAATGAGCAACATAGGTCAATTAGGACTTGGAACCGTAGGATCCATCTCATAAACCGTTAGAGATAGAACAAAAGTATAAATTTAAAAATGTTTATTATAAAAAAAGAAACAAGTTTTGTTTGAAACATTTTTTCGGAAACATCACTGGTTACCCGTGAGAGCGCAAGTTATGCGCAAATTGAATAGTATGTATTATATGGATATATCAGGTATATATGTGTGACATGTATGTATGTTTAATATGACAGTTATCAACACTGTATATACATGGTATTTCAACAATTAACTCAGTTGTTTATTTTCACTTGTTTTCATTTGGCCTACTGTACAGAATGTTTAAGCATTTATCATAGTACTGACTATCTGCAGCCACCATATTTGTTATCGGCCAGATTCTCTTGATAACTGCTGCACCGAAATCATTTCTACGTAGTTGATTCTGTTTCATATATGTATTTTTCATCTCTATTTTCATCACCTGATGTATCAAATTATGTTTATGATGAGGCAGTCGTTGTTGTGGCCTTGTGTAACCTGCAGGAATATGTTTCCAGACCCAAAACAATCTGTTTTGAAGTAAGAGTCAGAGGATGATCTTAGTTTTCCCGAAGATTTGCTTGGTTGAGCAGCCTTCTTCAGGTAAGCAGCTATCATGTTTTCATTTGTGTAACTTTTCTGATGTTCACCTATATAAAATAAAAAATATAAACTACTTATGTCTTCAGCTTTTTTTTTTTTTTTTTGAAATGCTAATTCTTCCCTCCCATGCCCATTCCTCCCATGCTTTAGCACTGTTTTGCGTAGAAACCATACGCCGTACGAAAAAATGTTAATAAATATATATTATACGAAATTTTCTTCGTTATTTTACTACATTACTAGTTTTTGCGTAAATAGCTTGATTTTCAAGTTATAAGCTGAAAAAAATTAAAAATATGATTCTGAGTGGTTTTTGATGATTTCTCATATTTGTCGAGCAAATTTTCAACTTTAGTTTCGTGTTCAGCACCCCGAAAAACATACAATAACCCAATTAAAAGAATTAGACCAAATTTTTGCCCTTCGAAACCTTTTTGTGCACCGTTTTTCTAGCCTTTAAACATAATTTTTAGTACAAATAAAAGTCAATTAACTTTACTAAAAAACATAGACAATTGCCAATTAGTAGATATCACCTACATTTGTACCAAAGTGAAAATTATAGAAAGAAGATCGGGCAACGTCTCCGATTTGGAAATATTCGATATATCAAATATATAAAATATGCCCATTACAAACAGAAACAAATGGGTCTAAAGTTAAAATCGAAATTCAATAAACCATTTGTTATTAAATATGAAAGTACTATCTATCAATGGGCATGTTTTGATGGAATTGGTTTATGATCAGCATTAGTACTTTATTACACCTTTAAATACGAAATCATAAAAAAATTGGTAAAACTATTATACAATTTATTTAAATGTCTCATTCCATGTCAAAAAGAGCGACAATGGAGACACATTCAATTTTTATAATTGTCTCCTTGGTGACAATAAACACAATCAAGTACAACCCATTTCATCAGTAAGTTACAAACTCACAACAGAAACTTCCTTAATAAGCAGAAGGCCAGCTTCCAGTTAAAATATAACAGGACGATGACCAATCCGACCAAGAGAACTTTTAAAATTTGGAATCAAGAAGGGAAATTATTCATACACATAACATGTATGTACTTGGTTACTTGTTCGCTTGTATTAGAATGTAACATCACACACTAATCAATGGTATTCAATCATTTAAGCCATCGAATTTAAATTATCTGTAGTTTCAGAAATTTTAATCAGGTGAATAATGTTTTAAACTAAACCCTTGATCTAAATTTCGTGAAGAGGTTTTTCGGTTTTTCGTTAGTCTTTATAAGATTAGTCAGGAAAACACTATCTCTGCAGTCAATAATTGAATAACTTGTAATAATATATGTTCGCTTGTTCGCTTGTACAGACGAAAAACCTCTTACCAAGTTTCAATCTGAGGTCTACTTTAAAAGATAATTTACCTGATCAGTTAAGAAATTTGTTTCGAATTACAAATCACATAAATGAGATGGCTTAATTCAATGAATACCATTAGTTAGTGAGTGGTGTTACATTCTAGAACAAACGTAAACCTAACGAAGTAACCAAGTACATACATATTATATGTATCATATAGTATAAAAAGTTGATAGAATAAAAAGCGGTGTGTCAATTGATGCAAAATCATTTTGAAATATGAAAAAAAACATTTATTTGTACATTAATCAAAGCACCAATTACAATAATTGCATTAAATATTAAACAATAAATTACGTTTCTTTCAAAAAATTTTCAAAAACAATTGGTAAGACTGAAATTAACTTCTGCTCATCTAATCATAGTTTTGTTTATTCTTTTGCAATAAATTGTTTTTTTGAAACCAAATAAAAATTACAAAATAATAGTGGACTAAGTTTTCGAAAAAATTCTTGTGATCGAATGTAAACATTCCATTTTGAATAACATTGTTTCGTATATACGCAAAAAACACTCTATATGCTTTGATAGATAATGATTGATAAGTGATAATAATTGTTCCCAAACATGTACATTTGGATATCCAGTGTGCTTCAGTACTTAAAAAGCTTGTATCGCTAAAGAGTATTGATGCTACGAATAAATTTTTGGTATAAATAGTTATAATATCACCAAAGAGTCCAATTCCGGTTGTTTGTTCGTCTGTAAAAAATAGTCCCTCATAAAAAAAAAAAAAATTTGTTTGAAAAATTTTCTCGTAAAGATGAATGTTTACCGCTAAGGTTGCAAAGTAGGTTAGAAAACTTATATAGTATATATGAATACAGGTATTAGATATAGTATAAAATTATACGTTACATATATTATAAATGTGTATGTTTATAGCATATACTATATCCATTGAGGAAGTGAGAAGACACTCGGTTTGCAAGTAATATTGCTCTCTGTCTTTACTTACAATCAACAGTGTCTACACAAGGTATTTCAACAATTAACTCAGTACGATGTTTTTTTCAATTTGTTTTAAATTTATTTAATACAATCAAAACTTTACCACATCCTGATTTTATCACCAAGCTATAACTCAAGTATGACTTGTTGAGTTAAAAATTGTTACCGGTATAAGAAATGTCAGATATACCAAGTCATAACTACCAATTTGGGTAAAAAAGAATAAAAGCAGAACTTGAAGTTCATAAAACATTCAGTTAGTAATAAATATGTTTAAATACGTTCCAAACTACTTCGAAAAAATACTACTATTAAATGTTCTCAGTACGTGATTCAATCTCGAGATTCTTATACTTAATAAAACAAAAAAAATAATAATTATAAAAATAAATTTAAAATAAAATCATTCTAGTTTTATGAAATTAAAATTTCAAAGAATTATAAATGTTTCTGTAAATTGCATGTTTTTAATTTTCACAATGAAATATTTTAGGAAGGTTGGGGTAGAGGGTATTCACGTCCAATTATTTCTAATAATAAGGCGTAAATGCCTTGTAAAAAAAATTGATTTTGTTTTTTAGTCATAATATCACCCATATGACTTTTTGTTCAGAGTTTTTATCAGATCATCCCAGTACAGGTTTTTTTATCCAACAGTATTTAAACTTAATAAAATTGTATTTTATCTAAAATAAAATACAGTTTTATAATTTTCACCTTAAAAAGAAATTTCATGATGATAAAAATGTTACACCTTTTTGAACTTAGCTCTAATCCCTCAAACATGTGCCCTACATTCAGGAATTTTGTCAAAATAATACGTTTCAATATATAATGTTGTTTTAAGTACATTTACGTCAAAAAAGGGCTGAGGCAAGGAGACCCACTATCCACTACACTGTTCAACATACTCCTAGAATCTGTGATCAGAGAGAGCGGAATTAATGCATGCGGAACAATATACGACCACCTAAACCAATGCCTAGCTTATGCAAATGACATCACAATCCTTACAAGAACAAAGGAAAACCTTCTTGTCGCTTTTAAAAATCTTGAACGGGCAGCAAAATCGAAAGGGTTAATGATAAATGAGAATAAATCTAAATACATGAAACTTCGATCGTCAAGCACCCCATCGAATACGGAACAAGTACTTACAGTTAAAGTAAGCGACGATACGGTTTATAAGTTCGAAGAAGTTCAAAGGTTTAACTATTTAGGTGTTACTTTATGCAACCAATGTAACGAAACTCCAGAAATACAAGAAAGAATCGCCAAAGGTTCAAGAAGTGTTGGAGCCCTAAGAAAATTTTTCTTTTCCAAAAATTTATCTAAGAGTACAAAAATTAGGGTTTATAAATCCATAATTCGGCCAACAGTTATGTATGGTTCCGAGTTATGGAAATTAAACCAAAAAGAAAAGAACACCCTGAATATATGGGAAAGAAAAATATTAAGAAAAATTTTTGGAGGCAAGAAAGTGATGAATTTGTGGGAAAGAAGACCAAACCAGGAACTTTACGAACTCTATAAAGAACCCTGTATCGCAAACGCCATTAGAGCGCAGAGATTGAGATGGTTGGGACATGTATTTAGATTACCATTGGATAGAGCAGCAAGGCAGGTGTTAGTCAGAGGAAACTCAGGAAGAAGAAAGAGAGGCAGGCCCAGAAACACGTGGTTAAAATCAGCAGAAGAAGATTTGGAAGAGCTAGGAATCCATAATTGGAAACAAGCAGCTGAGAACAGAATCAGATGGAGACAAATCTGCTCAAAAGCAAAAAATCTAAAATGTTAAAAAAAAAGAAAAGTTAAATTTTTAAAGTTTATAGTGTGTTACGTGTCTGTTAAAGTTTACATATTGTTATGGTTTAAAAGTTTGTAGTTTATCGTTTGTTATTTTGTTAAAAGTTAAAAATTTATAGTTTATCTTTTGTTGTCTGTTATAAGTTATAATCCTTTTCATGCAAAAGTGTGAAATAGTTGTTTTTTTGAAAGTCTCTTACGCCACATAGTCATAAGTGTTAAAGTTTTCATTGTTTTTTAACTTCTGTGGACTGGTAGTTAATTACAAACCAAAATATGTGAAAAATTTATAAAATTTGTGATTTATTAAGTGGCTGCACTGTATCATGTTATGTTAACGAATTGTATGAGTGTAATTTTTATGGTTACGTAAACGTTTTGATACAACATGAATATACGTTTATTTAACATAAATACTTATCTACGAAAAGAAGCAGAGGGAGACTAAGTCTCCACAAAAGCCATGGGCCTACTAGGCCTGTAGTGCTGCTATATATATATATATATATATAATAATCCACTTTCCTTTTTTGTTAAATGATGTATCTACATATGATATTCATTCTGTATAAAGACTAGCAATAAGTAGAAGAAAATCGATATTCGACTATTTATGTGTAATAAACTAAATATTATTATTATTTACGCGAAAGTATATAAAACTGTAGTTTATATAGATTAACGGTTATTAATAACACATAAGTGTTTCACACTGTCAGACCTAAACCGAAAAGCACTCGTAAAATAGGCGAACCTATACCTCAATATACCTGCTCTGACTTAATGACATTACGTAATTTTATATATTAATTATTGTTCTTAAGAAGCCATTAATTTTTAAACATCCACTTAATTTTGCCTGATCAACAAAATAGTGTTTTAAAATAATTCTTAATATTTATTGTGTACTGAACAAACAAACATTCGTTTGACCTTATTTATTCAAAACAAACGATATCAAGATTTTTAGCGATATCATATAGAATTATTCAGAGTAGTGAAACTTGGGAACGCTAAAAAATTGAATTCATTCTGGAATCGGAACTTAGTAACATTTTGAAATAAATTATTAAAGTATAAGTAGTCTAGCCAATTGTTTTTATTAAATACGTATCAACACAAAACTAATCCTCAAGACGTATAATTATTGTGATAGTTCATAAAATATATTAGTTGGCGTTAGTTTTGACTCATCCAATGATTTTTCCCATTCTTTATTAAAATTAAGAGTTGTAGGGCGTTTGGCCAGGTACGATTGGGTACACAAAACTATATTAGCGGACATGTAAGTATTACGCAGGCAGGCTTGGGGTGGAGGTTAAACATTTGCTTACATCTCGTGTGGTGTTAAATATCTCTTTTACAATACTTTAGATTATAAAATAAAGTCTTAAATATTGAAACTTAACTATTTAGTACAATTTTTAAAAAATTCATACGTCTTATCGATCGGGGAGGGGTAGTTTTAAAATCGGTTATTTTTTTTGCTTATATAGATCATAGAAATCAAAGAAATTTTGCTTACGTAGTACTTAATCACTTTCTAGCCACAAAAGCTACCGAAATACATAAGTAATCTTAGTGTCTCGTCTTCCTTTTGAATCTGATACAAAAACGGGCGTTTTAAATGTAATTTTAATTTTAAGTCGTACAAGGCGAGATGAGAACAAGCAGCCCAACACAACTTCACATTCTTATTTCTCGCTCTTTGTTGTGCTACTTCACGAGAGTCTAGAAATTACCATTTATTTGCATGTATTTATTTTTCAATTTACAAACAAAGGATTTGGAAAAATATCTCATTTTTATTTTTAACAAAAGTAAATAAAATGATGCAGTTTATAAAATTAAATAGAATACTACTATACTACTAAGATGGTAAATTACAAAAAATATTAAACCTTTCACCTCGTGATTTTATGTCTTAACATTTCAAAATGAAAAACATTTAGTTGCAAATATTACCGAAAATATGGAAAATCTGAAAAAAAGTTATATACATCGAAATAAAACAGCACATAATATTTTCGAGGAAAACATGCTGCAACTAAAACCTTCATATTTTTGACAGAAATAGAGTAGAATGGAATTGAAAAGATACATAATTTTTTTAATTTTTAAAATTTCCAATTTCTTAACAAAAGTATTCATTATAATTCGGCGCTTTTGTGGCACTTTTGAAGAATTTTGAAAAAATCTTTTAAAATTTTACCAACTGTGGCATCAATGTACAAGTGGAAGCGTTTTAACCGCGATCTTAGTAGTTGTGATCGAATCTGAAAGAATAAAATTTGACGGGAAAAAAAGGATGCTCTAGGATTGCGTAGTAGTCTGTGAAAGACTACAACTCTATGGTCAATATCGGTGAAATGTCAAATTATTTGACAACAACAAGACGCATGTACGTATTATTTTTACACTTAAGTTAATTTATTAAATTAAAATATAATTATTCTTTTCTTTGTTTTTAGAATTTACAAATATGTCATTAAAGAAAATCATTAAATGTTTTAAAAATGATATAAAAAACTAAAAATCACAAATACAAACCACTACACATGGTTACATAACCTCGTCGTTCCATGCATAGGTAAGTTTTTAATGTAATGTTTTTAGTTAAATTAACTAAGTGTTTTCTTTTTTTTTATTATTAAATGTGTGAACTAAATGTGTGATTAATTTGAACAGTTCCGATTTATGTGTTAAAAAAAAACGTTCTCGAAATGACGTAAAATTCTTCTTGTTTAGTGAACCAAATTCACTATCTTCCGTATCTGGCCCGTGACTCAACTTATTCAAGTATTATCACAGGGCAAAATACTGCGAAGATTACGTACCGCGAAGTGTAGCTCCGCTCGAGGCCCAAGACACCCATAAATAGGGGCTGTCGGAACTCGTGGTCAGCTACACCTCTAAGCTCGGTATTGGTTCACTTGCAAAACAAATTTTTATATTTTTAATTAAAATCAAATCGGAACTGTTCAATTGTGTATTCTAAAATACGTATATTAAACGTTTGAATTTTTACAAGGTAAATCTCCAACTACGTACGATACGGATTGGGTTGACAAGTAATAAAAGCCGTAAAGCACCGTACCTGAAAAATCTTAGCAAACCACCACAGGATACCGACCGATACACAACCAAAAAACAAACAACACCAGCCGTTGATGGAAGGTCCAGGTATAATTAATTAATCGTTCATGTAAGTCCACTTCTTTGAATTTATAACAATTATCTTTATTTCCAGAGTAAATTATTGCTGCAAGATATCCAGTTTCTCCACGATAGTATAATTTTAGAGTAATTCCGTCGTTGATTTACCCCAATCCATCATTCGTCGATGTAATGCTCGTGCTCGCGTGCTCGCGTTGCGGGCACGAACGTGTAAATTATTAATTTCAATAAAATTTATATTTGATGTGTACCATTCAAAGGTGATTTGTTCCAGCCACCTAATTTTTAAATTGTCTAAGCTTTTAAGCTCGGTTCTGTATTCATACGCGAACTACGTTGTTTTTGTTTGTTAAATTTTAATAATTGTTGCGCATGGTGGCCATTCACACGTTAACGTGTACTAACGTCCGTTCACACGCTAGCGTGATTTTAATTCAACTTTTTTAATTGAATGATTTTTCTTTGTTTTTATTTTGTGTGTGTGTTTAGATTTAGATAGGGTTTTTTTTTAATGTTTTTTTTTTTGTGTGCTTCTTTTTTATTTATTTATTTATTTCAATTTTTTTTTATTTTTCACTTTTGTAAATATTTCTTTTCGTGTTCGTGTTTTTAATGATTATTACTTCTTCTGTCCCAATCCGTATAATGTTTTTGATCGCGCTTATTACTATAATTTAAATGATTTTTAATTACTGTCAACCAAACCTACAATCAAAATACTGTGAACCTTATTGAACGGTTCACTTTGCATTAATAAAACCGCTGACATTTTACAAACCACAGAACGTATAATGTAAACTATATGTCAAATTTTAGGAAAGTAGGTTAAGGTTGTATAGAGTTAGAATTGCTCAGCGAAGCACTTGGTTAGCGGCAAGTAAAATATAATTTTTTTGTCGGTAAATGATTGATACTTCATGTATTCTGTTTATATTTAAAGTCCATTCTCTGTTCGAGTTATGAGAAATGGATTTCCTACGTCAACGTTTCTTATTTGCTAGAGCATGACATTTGCATAAACAATTTGGCTTTTTGGTCTCATAACGGTTTCTTCGCTATATTTTTATTTTAAAACCAAACTTATTTGTTGCAATGTTTTGTGTACTTTATACAAGTCAAAGTCACCAATACACTACAGTTTTCATCGTTTAACTGTGATGCATGTTAAAGTTTAATTCGGATGGTTTAAGTTTATTCTATATTTTCTTCCTTTTTCTCTGCATTAAAGCTGTATATTTATTTACTTGTTCATAATAGACGTTTCCTTTAAAAGTGAGAATATGGAGATTAAACAAATGGGTATAAGTTCGACTTACTACTAACCAATATCAATTCCAAGACCAAAATAATTGAAACTCCAATCAATTATATTTTCACTAATCTAAGCGAACTCAAATTAGTCAAGGACAGAAACATTTAAATTCTACAAGAGGATACTTGGCAAATATGTATTGTAATTTTGAAAAATAAGTTTAAAATATCATGTTAATTCACAAATTCATATTCGACTTCCCAATGGATATAGTCAGTAATTAGGTAGGTGCAAGTGTTTGAATAATAGAAAAATAATATTTTTAAATACAGAAATTTAATATTACGAAAGCCCATTTTAAAGCATACAGGTGAAATATTTCTTAAAGAGAGTGTGTTAAGAAAAAATGATGAAGTATGAGTTGTTAAAAAACCCTTTAAGATTTTTGAAAATTTGAAGTTCGTAAACAGTGATAAAAAATAGAGAGCATGTTTACATAAGGAAGTTATATTTTCTAAGCCAAATAAATTTGACGGAAATGAAAAGCAAAAATCTTCCTATACTCACATGAAGTGCGCATGATGCATTCATTTTTTGCATAAGTATGATAGAAAAACCTTACATATAAGTTTTCGGTATAAGAAACAACAATTTTCGTTTTTTTGAAAACAACACCAAAGTTTTTTTGAAAAGTGAATGCATTTTGTAGAAATCAAACAAAAAAAATAGACTAGACATTTTAAACCGCTTACATTGAAGAGCCATCCCATATAAATTCTTAAAAGATCGAGGCAGCACACAAAACAATCGCTTTCAATGTAGGAAAATAGCCAAGGCTGACCTATTCACATGCTACCAAGCAAGTGAACCAACGATACGGGGTTATGTAGGTAAGATTGACACTCGGGCGCGAAAAGCATACCCATATCTCCTATGTGATAACACCTGCGACATCAAGTACCTCGTTTAACCCCAACCAGATTTGGCACACCCTCAAAAATATTGAGAACAAGAACAGGGACACGTAATCAAAAGTGAACTAGAGAGATGGCAGAGAGCCGGCTACTAATGGTGAAGACCATTCCACACTTAAAACGCCAATTGCTGAAGGCTCTGAGACTAAGTCACAGGAAAGGTAATGTAAGAATATCCCACCAAAACATGTGTTAGAGGCTACGTCACCAACGCGATCGATATCCGAAGATGCTTCAACTTCAATACCCCGCAAGGCACCACCTTTGTGACTATGTCAGAGCCCCGCGACTCACCTCCGTCACTCACGCGAACGTAGAGGAAGCTGAATTCCCCCCTGTTGAGCTACCAAACACTCGTGGAAACTCTCTTTGGAAGAGGTTAAGTAATTGATTCAACACGCTCTCCGTAATACCGAAAATGTCCTTTGTAAGCGCAAACGTCTGCTGATACAGCTTAGCAGGAAACAAGCAAACGAATAAATCACCTTGACCCTTAGTTGACCCCTCTTCGACGAAAGGTATCACATATCGAAAGTGTGCTAGAATACCAGAAAGCTGGTAAGCTCATCACCCAACAAGTGTATCTTGGTCACTGTCAAGCAGCAACTCATTAATATACGTGTACTAGTTCGCACCTGAAAAAACCTAGTAAAACGGGAGAAGTGTATTTGAGAGAACAAGATCATTCAGTTGTCAAATATTTCCCGTTTATGTGCAAATCCCCCTTTTCTCTTTGTAAATATGGTTTTCAATTGAGCAAATCTATAGCTACTGGTGTGATTTGTACTGTATATAATAATAATATATAGTGGACTAGTGTATATAGATTTTTAAAAAGAATCGAACGGTTCTGCAAGGCGCATTTAGCGTAAAAAGTGAATCTAACAGCACTTGCTTTCAAAGGCAAGAAGACCTGTGAGTTTACCTTCCAAACACATATATCTTGCTAGACACTCTACTTCATACATACTTGGATACGGAACCTTTCCATTCGCAGAACAGCTTTGATCCTCAAGAAAGGAGATCTTCAGTTCCAAGCAATTATAGCCCCATTACATGTATGAATACCGTGCACAAAACGTTCACCTCCATTCTCAGCGAACACATAATCACAAACATAAAACCGATTTTGCGAATGGTATAAGTAGTAACTAGGACACTTGATTATGGAACTTTTTGAAGCCCGAAAAATATGGTTCGATAGCAGTCAAGCCCTTTACCTGACTCCTATGGCTTGATTTCCCCCTAGGCTCCTCCGGTAGGAAATAGGGGTGGCCCGCATGAAAAAATTTAAACACACGGCCTCTTTAAGTTCTTTAGCTGATTACTACAGTTTGATTTCCCTATAGGCTCCAACTGCTGGAAAGAACTTTGCCTGAAAGTCATGCTGAAGCCAGACTTTGGCTCTTAGTGTAGATAGTGGCACTTGTAATGGTATTTATTTAAATTTAGTCATCTCTACACTAAATATATTGAAACTAAACCTAGGTTACTTTATTAGAAAATAATATCTAACAATTAATTCAATTTTATGAACTCATGTAATAACATGAATATTATACAATTCAGATTGATATTTTAGTAAAAATAATGATCTTTGTTAATTTGTTTGTTTAAATATGAAGACATCGTTTGCTTAAATATGAAGACAGTAGCTCAAACATGGCAGAAAGTTTGAAATGATTCTTATCTTGGCGAATGGTTTTTATATCATGTAATAGTTCATATCTCGGCTAGTGGTTTATATCTCGGATAATAGCTAGTGGCGCTGCAAGCGAGAGAAATAAGTTTGCACAGTCATCTAAATTTATTTAAAACAAAAAAAAAAAATTATGTGACATATGGCAAAGTGCCTTGAATTCTGTCATTTTCACATAACAGTATCATATTATATCATCTGCATTTGCTGAGTCATCTAATTTTATAAATATTAATAAAATATCATGTTAGAACAAAGGTTTACAATTGTCGTATAAGCAAATTTCTTTGTATTTCAACTCGAATATGTCTGAAGAAGAATGAATATCAGCATTTGATTAAGAAACCGATTTTTTGAGTTTATAATTTTTTTTTTTAAATTGATAACTCGATCACAAAAAGAAGTACAGGTAAGTACATTTATTATGTTTATTTAAATTTGTTTATTTCACGGGTTGATTTATTATGTACGTATCTGTTCATTACATAGGTTAAATTATTACAATTTTTATATTATTAAACAGTGTTTATTAGCTTTAAAACTAATTGAAAACGATATCTGAACTTAAATAATTAAAAATAAATACTGAAATTGTAAATAAGGACTTTTTTAATTAAAAATAATATGCAAAAACTAATTACTTTTATTATTTCAAAAACTATTTGTTGAAGAAATTTGTTTAATTTCACTGATGAAAAAAGAGCTTGCGATTCTTCAATAGCAATAAAAACACAATCATTCAATCATGGATATTTGAAGTTGCAATTACTTTATTATTTGACACTAAAATTTAGTAATTTTGGTTAGATAAAAGCTTTTAAACATTCCCACGTCCTATTTGAAACTCTGAGTACGCCCCTGGATGATTATTTTAGAAGCCCGAAATCATATTATATTTAGTTTTATTTTTTTCTTGTAAAAAAATATTTAAGAAAAATCTCATTTAACTATAAATTAGCATAATAATTTAATTTAAGCAAAGCTTAATTTTCATTTAATTTTTTACAGACATCCTCTGTACAATGTCCCCTACATGTAATAGAACTAAACCATAAATATAATTTTTGCAAACATCTTAGTAAAACAGTCATAAATACCCCCAGTAGGACATAAACACTCCCTCCCTCAATCATTAATTGTGACTTATTCATATTGATGTTGACTGTGTTATAAATACAAATTGCGTTGTGTATCTCAAAGCGTTAAATTATGATTTAAAAAGGACAAACGCATGGTAATTTAGTCCACATAAATTCAAGTTGTTAAATACCAGCTTTTTACGGCACTAGAAAAGTAATTTTTATTCACTCTAAATAAGATAAACTGTCTTAACTGATCTAAAGGACATTGAGTACGCACCGGTTACTCATTTTTTATGACCAGCAATGATCGAGTCAAATGCACTTAGTTTAAAAATGAATAAGGTTTAATAATGTTTTCAACTAAATTTTAGTAAATAGCTGGCTGGCAACTTATAGAATTCATAGTATTGTATATATTACCTTACCAAAGTAAAGATAGTAGTAATAGCAAAATGAGAGACTATTTTATACTTTGCACAGTATTATATAAAATGAAAGTTACTCAATAGAATTCATTGCATAATTTACCAGTACCATAAACATAATATAGTCATGAAAATCTGAGCAATAATGTGAAAAGATATGAAATATTATTTGAAGTAAAGTTATTTTATGACATTTGAACAACAAGATAATTTATTTATTTTGTGATAGTTTTATAAGTTTTTTGCCCGCTTTGTACATTTGTACAACGTTTATTCAAATTTTGTGTATGTCAGAGATTATTTTTTCAATAATAAAATAAGGCTATTGCTTTTGTAATGTTGGAATATCGCAAATATTCATCGATCTTACCTTTGTCTCTTTACCGGCCGTAGGTATAGTGCGTTATTAACGAAATTTGGTATAAAGTAAACTTTTTACATTTGAAAGGTCAAGTTCGAAAATGATGGTTTAGTAACAAGGAGTTAAGCGTTACTTCGGCTTAGCCGCTAAATTTTCGAGGAAAATAAAATATTGAAATCGCATTGTTAAGTTGTGTTTGTGTAAGAAATTATAATATCTATATATGTAGTAAATATCTGTACATTTAAATGCGACCGGAACCCTCGTATGGTATGTACACAATATTTTTTTTTTTTTTTAATATATTTATTTTACTGTATTTTCAATAGATAATGTTATTTATACAGTAAACTTAATAAAATAGAGTAATTGCATTAATACATATTGGTTATATTTGATTTGTGAGCCCTGTGTCTTGAATGAAGTTGAGCACTTTCTTAATGTTTTCGGTATTATCGGATAGGATGTCTTTGATGTGGCCTATTATGTTGTTTTTAGTTCGTTGGTTATTGTAGTTTTTACAGGTTAATAAGATGTGTTCTGTGGTGACAGGTTCTTTGCAGATTGGGCATATTGGAATTGGCTCTTTTTTGATCAGGTGTTGATGTGTGAGTTTTGTATGTCCAAGTCTCAGTCGCGTTAGTATCACTTGATCTTGTCGGGCGAGTTGGGTTGAGGTTTTCCATAGGTTTGCGTCACTTTTTATTTTCCTTAGCTTGTTGTTGGTGATGTTTTTCCAGTCATTGTTGCGCTTTTCTTCCAGTTTCTGTTTTATGAGATTGAGAACATCGCCGTTTATAGATTTACCTGTCATTACTCCTGTTTCATGCGCTTCGTCCGCTGTTTTATCGGCATGTTCATTTCCACAGATCCCCGAATGACCTGGGACCCATAGAAATGTGATTTTTTATTCAGTAGTTGATGTGTTTTAAATTGAATTTTTTGTATTATTGATATTTTATTGTAAGTGTTTGTGATGGCTTTTATTACGCTCATAGAGTCTGTAATAATAATAAATTTTTTATGATCTTCATCCTTCTCGATGTGATTTAGCGCTTTGTAAATGGCAATAGCTTCTGCGGAGAAGTTCGAAGTATGTGGTGGTAGTTTGTATTTATGTGCAGAATCTATTGTTGTAAACGCACAGGCCGTTGTCAGTGTTTTTTTTGAGCTGTCCGTATAAATTTTTTTGTATTGTTGGTATCTTTCTATTGTTTGATGAAATATTTGTTGATAAACCTGTGTCGGAGTTGAGTTTTTTGGTTTTTCGCTTAGTGTGTTGTTTGTGTTTATTTCTTTATTTATCCAGGGAGGTGTAGGTTTTGAGTTTTGTGTTTTGAGATGTTGGATAGGATTTCTTTATTGGGAAGGTTGAAGGATTGTATTGTATGGTCAATTTGTAGTGAGATGGGTTTCGGTAATGATTTTCTTTTTTTGTATATATGTATGTGGGGGTTGGTTATTATTTTTTTTTTGTTATGCCATGTTTCTGTTTTTCTGTTGCATTTATGAAGTATTTTAGTGCTAGGTATTCTCTTCTTACCGAGGGTGTATGTTCTCCTGCTTCACTGTATATTGATTTAATGGGGGTAGTTTTGTATGCTCCAGAAATAATTCTGAGGCAGGTGTTGTTGAGCGTGTCAATTGGTTTTAGAATAGTTTTTTTGGCCGCATTATAAATTTGGCATCCATATTCTATTTTTGGTCTGATCACTGTGCTATAATATTTAAAAAGAGTTTGGCGGTCTGCTCCCATGTTTCAGTTGGCAAATATTTTGAGGATGTTTAGTTTTTTAAGTATGTCGCCTTTTAAAATATCAATATGGGTTTTCCAGCATAGTTTTTCGTCCATATGTAGTCCTAAATATTTGTGGTGTGTTGTGTTTTGTATTGGTTGATTATGTATGTGTAGCTGTAGGTTCTGTTTTTGTTTTCTGTGGAAACACATTTATTTGGTTTTTTCGGTTGATATTTTAAGCCCGTTTGTGTCGTACCACTTTTGTATTTTGTTTATGGTTTTTTGTAGGTATTTTTGAGCATATTGAGAATTTGGGGCGGATATGTATACGGTGAGGTCATCTGCGTATAGTAGTACATTGGCAGGGAAGGTGATTTTTCAGGTAAGTCGTTGATTGCTATGTTGAATAGCATGGCTGACAATACCGGGCCCTGGGGTGTTCCATTGATTTGGTCATGTGTGTCCGATGTTTCTGTGTGCACTTTTACGTTAAAAGTCCTTTTCTGTAGAAAGTCTTGGATATATGTTGGAAGGTTGCCTTTTATGTTCCATTTTTTTAAACTTGACAGTATTTTGTATTGCCAGGTGGTGTCGAAAGCTTTTTCGAAATCGAAAAAACGGCATATAAGTTGGAACGATTTACAAAAGCATTTTAATGTCTGAATCCAGTATAGTGAGGCAGTCGAGTGTGGACTTGTTTTTTCTGAATCCATATTGTTTTGCATTGAGTAGTTTTTTTTCCTCTAGAATCCAGGTAAGTCTTTCATAAATCATTCTTTCCATTATCTTTTGGATGTGATTGATTAGTGATATTGGTCTATAACTACTGGGTGACAGTTTGTTTTTGTTTTCTTTGTATATAGGGATTGTGGTTGACTTTTTCCAACATTCCGGGAATTTCCCCACTTTCCAAATGTCGTTGAAAATTTTTAGGATATTGTCAATTGCTGTGGGGTGCAAATGCCTGATGGTCAGTATATTTATGTTATCAGGGCCGACTGCCTTGTTTTTTATTTGCTGGAGAGCTACGTTGAGTTCATGTATAGTGAAGGGACTGTTGTAGTCGAGTTGTTCATTTGTGTTGAATTTTAGAGTTTGTTTTTCTTTTGTAGATTTGTATGTGATGAAGTTTTGACTGTATTGCGCATTGCTCGAGACATGGGAGAAGTAGTTTGCTGGTTGGTTTGCTATTTCTTTGTGATCTACGGATATGTTATTGTTGATTTGTAGTGCATTGATTTTTTCTGTGTATTTTTGTCCAGTGTTAAATCTTCTAATGTTTTGCCATATAGTTTTGTCTGGAGTGTCTTTGTTTATCGCTTGAATAAAGTCGTTTCACGTTTTAGTTTTTTGTTCATGAATTTCTCGGCGAGCATTTGAGCGTGCTATTTTGAATTGCTCAAAATCATGTGTACTTTTTGATTTTTTGAATTTTCTTAGGCAAGCTTTTCGCTTTTTCAATAGATTTCCTATGTCGGTTGTCCACCATGGTACTTGTTTTTTCGTTTGCGTAATTTTTTTTGTGGGTATATATTTTTATATTGCCGTATGTATGGTGGTGTATAATTCCTCTATGTTTTTTGAAATTTTGTCTTCATTGTCCTGCGGAACTTGGGTGTGCTGTGTTGGTATTTTTGTGTTGAGTGTAAAGTTTTCCCAGTCCGCTTTTTCAAATATCTGTTTTGTTCGTGTATATTCTTGTATCTGTGTATTTCGGAATTTTATGTCTATAGGGTAGTGGTCGCTGGAACAGAGGTCAGAATGTGGTACACAATATTATAAATCGTAATATTGAGATGTGTTTGTGTATACGTATATACAAATTTCATCGATTTTATCACGAAAACAAATTATTTCATCCACAAAATATCTTATCCCTAATTAAACTATTAATACAGGTTATAAAGAAGCTAGTTATTTTTGTCCATAATGCACTACATTACAGAAGTTTTTTTTTATTGAAATCGGTTCAGTATCACGCAATGAATGTAAAAGCACAAAATCTTTACAAAAATAGGCGGGGGGAGTGCCTCAATATTAATTTTAGAAAATTAGAAATATAGGTTTAAAGTAAAAATCTAAGATTCAAAAGTTAAGATATTACCATTTATTGTTTAAGCAAATTTAAAAAAGATATCGGTCTAATAATCAATAGCAAATCTTCATAGGCGCATAATTCATAAACGGTTAATGATACAAAATAAAAAAAATTTTTACATAAAAGACTGGAAATTTAATTATATACAATAAAAACTATTACCATTTTGGTCATTTACATAACGGTTTTTTGCAGTTACATTCAGTGCGCGATACTGAACCTATTTAAATAAAAATAATAATACATTTTGATAAATTATTAATTATGGGTCACCGTTTAAAATAATTTTTCTGTATTCCGTAACCGAAAGTATTTACTTTCTGGTCGCATTTCAGAAAGATCGACTTTTGAGTCTTATTATTTTGATAGTATAACACCAATTTGTAAGCTTATACTCACTTGCAGTATGAAGGAACTAATTTTTAAAACGCCTTATAGGCATGAAGTGATCTTGCAGAATGTCACACAATTATTTATAGGTAAATAAAGAAGGTTGTTTCTTCGGTTAAGTGTGGATGAAGCAAATTATATTTTTGAGAAATTGACATCAATTGAATAGGTTCATGCAATTTTACATAATTTTTCATCCCTACAATTGTTTTTTGTTAGAAAAAACGTTCGCTAACTCGTTTTATATTCATGGTTTAAAAGTTTAGTTTAAAAATTTTTGTTATTAACAATTATTTGATTGGTTGACTACAATACGAGCTACTGGCCATAATTGAATATATATAATATATATATATATATATATATATATATATATATATATATATATATATATATATATATATGTATATATATATATATATATATATATATATATATATATATATATATATATATATATATATATATATATATTATATCACTTCGAGGCAACGAAGCTTGTCTACACACAAAAGATTACAAAATTAATTGTTGCTAGCGTAAAATTTAGTACGAAGTTTGCAGTTAGAAATAGAAAATCTCTCTCTTCAATCGATATTTTTCAATATTATACCATGTGTATGAAATATACTAATGTATACTAAGTTTAGTCCCAAGTTTTTGATTATTAAAAATATTGATACTATGAACAAAATTTTGGTATAGGTCTTCATAAAATCACCTGATTAGTTCATATCCAGTTGCCTGTCTGTCTGCCTGTGTGTCGTCTGTCGTCCGTCTGTCATCACGATTACTCAAAAGAGAAAAGAGATATCAAGCTGAAATTTTTATAGCGTGCTAAGGACGTTAAATGTGAGTTCGACTTTGTTAATAAGCAACATAGGTCAATTGGGTCATCTAGTAAGCCGTTAGAGATAGAAAAAAGTTTAATTTAAGTTAAATTAAATTTAAATTTCCATTTCTAAAATCAAGCATACAGTTTCCACTGTCTCTATCACAGAAGATCAGTTAAAGTTTGTGTCTTGAACTTTGGTTAATAATTTATTCGCACTATGCACATGCACATGCACTATCATGTAATACAACAATTCGCTTTAGAAATAATGCGATTGAACAACTTACCTATATCCATCCGAGAAGAACTAGCCACGCCCAATCTAACTTACTAACCTAACGCTTTTTTATCTAACACTAATTTGATTATCAGATTGTATATTCTGATCAGAAACCTGTCAACGGCAATTGAATATTGATGGTAATAATGAACAGGATATGCAAAGAATGATCATGGTACTAGAAATTAATTGATGAAATAAAATTTAAATGCTGCGTCAATGAACCACAAACAAGTATAAAACCTAAAAGGAACTGAATTATCATTTGGCGTCATTTCAAAAAAGGGGTAAAAAAACAATTTAGTTAATGCGAAGAAATAGTAATGTAGATTTATAAAAGGATGATACGAATCTATGTTTATATGACAAAATAAAATCATAAAAAATTTTTCTGTTTTTGAGTATGTGTTTACTTTGGCAATATTCCCGAGTTAACTTTGTTGAAATCACTTCATACAATGTTTTATGGGAATAAAACAAATTTTTTGGCATATAAAACTTGTCTATATTTTAGCGTTTTCCATTTAAAATTTTTTTGTTTTTTTGATTGGGTTCCATGCTGCAGTAATAAAAATTTTAATTTTTCTAGACTCAGTTTTAAAGTTTTTCTGTATATTTATCCTCATTAATGATTGTTTTACTGTATGCACAATACAATGTGTTTTTGCTAATCTTTCTATCGATTAATTTAAAAATTTCTATGTATTGTAACATTTTCTGAAATTAAAGGTAATGTATAGGAAGAGGATACGCGTTGAAAAAATTGAATTACGGACAGTTCTTAGTCACATGGGAAGATGTTAGAAGAAACATTGAGGTTATGAATAAAACTACAGAGAAAAAGTTGGAGGAGGGAGGCAGCATCGAGATGATTGCTTACTTTTTCTAGGGGTCGAAGATTGATTTTGGTGGGACAAAGAGACCGCTGAATGCAGTTTAGATAATCATTGAAGTTAGTTCAGGAATCTGCAAAATGGTGAATCAGAAGAGGATGTTGAGATGCTGCGTTGCTTAACACGAAATTTTTTTTTTTTTTTTTTGGTATCCTAATATTCTATTATCAGTTCCTATCGGAACTATAAATAGGTTTGATGAATAGATAACATGAACGGCAACTACCCAGTGATAGTCATCTAATCGAATTTATAGTATGTAAACTATAATTAAAACTATTTACGTAAATATATCTTAAGTCTAGAACACTTTGTCTATTTAGTCTATTTACTCTTTCACTATTGTCTAAGAAATTGATTACTTCAACATTTGGGTGCCTTTCAAGGCGAGTCAAGTAACTTTCACTGAACCGCGCAATTTCTTCGCGCACTGTGAGCACTTCAAGACTACGGTGAATGTCGTCATTACGCACGTACCAGGGAGATTCACTAATTGTTGTAAATTGTTGTTGTAAAACTTTTGTTTGAAACCGTTGAATAATTTCGATGTTACTGTCGCTAGCAGTTCCCCATACTTGAATCCCATAAGGCCACACAGGTTTTAAAATTTTTTTATACACTCGCGCTTTATTGTCTAATGATAACTTAGATTTATGGCCTAACAGCCAGTAAAATTTCGAAAATTTTAAATTTAATTATTTTCTCTTGGACCAGATATGTTTGCGCCAAGTAAGCCTTCTGTCTAAGTGAATTCCTGGGTATTTCACTTCGTTTGCCTGTGGAAAACTGACATTGTTCATTTTTACAGCTGGACAAGTTTCCCTTCTAAAAGAGACTGTAACTTCAACTGATTTTTGTTCAATTACTTGAATACGCCACTTTTGTAACCAGTTTTGTATTTTATTTATACTATTTTGTAGTCTTTGAGAAGCAACATTTGGGTGCACGTCTGTGGATAATATTGCAGTATCATCTGCAAAAGTAGCTATGGTATTTTTTCCGTCGGCTGGTAAGTCCGCGGTATATATCAAGTAGATAGTTGGACCCAGAACGCTGCCCTGTGGTACGCCAGATTGAATAGGAAACAAGTCAGATAACACTTCTTGAACTTTGAACTCGAAATGCCGATCTTCTAGATATTATTTCAAAATACAATAATATGTACTTGGAAGATGTTGTTTTAGTCTGTACAGTAAGCCATGGTGCCATACTTTATCGAACGCCTTGCCAGCGTCAAGAAATGAAGCTGTAAAATATTTTTGTTTCTTGAAAGCTTTTGTTTATTGTGTTAACTATTCGATGCACTTGTTCTGTAGTTGAATGTTTCTCACGGAACCCAAATTGGTGGTCTGGTATGATCTGCGACTCATTCAGTATAATCTTTAATTTTTGTAGAAATAATTTTGCAAAGAGTTTAGATAGTGTTGGAAATGAACTGATAGGTCGATATGATTTGACTTCGTTGATTGGCTTTTCAGATTTTGGAATTAGAATTATTTGTGATATCTTCCATGGACATTGTTATTATAAGATCAAAACCTGGTGATTTTTTTGGGTTTAGTGTTTTACTTTCCGCGCTTATTTTGTTTAGAGAGAAAGCCTCTATTGGTGGGGATAATTGTAGAGGAGCACTCAAGAACTGTTCAGTTTCTTCGTCGGGTTCATCTAGTGAATTGGAAAATATTTCTTTCAATTCTTGAGCAAATAGATCAGCTTTTTCTTTGTTGCTCCTTGCCCATGAACGATTTTGATTTCTTAAGGGTGGAAGAGCTTGTTGCGGTTGATTGCAACGTTTTGTAGCTTACCAAAGTGAGTAATCCGTCACTTCTGTTGGAGATAGGTTTTCTAGATAGTCTTGAATACAATTTTCTTTTAATTTTTCAAGCAAGCGTTTTAAATTTTGTGACGCTCTGTTGAAGCTGTTTTTGTCATTTGGAAATCTTGTTTGCTGCCAGATTCTTCTTAATCTGCGCTTTTCTGAGATAAGCTGCCCAACGTTTTGTGGGAGTAAACTTTTAGACTTAAAGTCTTTTAATACCAGGGGTGGATTCTCTGGCTGCTTTTTGGATAGTTACTGTGAGTTTTTGTACAGCTAAATCAATATCCTCTTCTAATTGTAACAGCATTTTTGGATTTAGTCTATTATCGAAATGCCATCGAAAATAGTCCCAGTCTGTGTGACGGTTAGTTAAAGACGCAGCACCTCCTCTTTGAATAAATTCATTGTATATTGATAATAAAACCGGCGAGTGGTCGCTGGAGAGTTCGTGGCATGATTTAATTTGCATGTATGCTTTAGACATATTTTTCACCACAAATAAGTCTAACAGATCGGGTAACTTATTTAAATCGGATGGCCAGTAAGTTGGTTCACCAGTAGAATGCTGGTCAAGATTGTTGGCTTGAATGGTTCAAAAGTTTCTTCGCTACTTGAATGCCTCGGTGGACAATAAACGGCTGACACTGTTATTGGACCAACCCAATCCTCAACAACTACGCTTGTAGCTTGGATTTGCTCAGCAACATGTTTTTCCATTTCATGATGTTTTAGACTTTTTTTTTTAATAATTGCTGTTCCCCCTTGAGCTTTTCCACTTGGATGTTTGGTGTCATAAACGCAATAATTTTTAATGCTTAAAATGCTTTTCGCAGTGAAACGTGTCTCAGAAGTTAGTGCTATGCCAATATCACGATCTATGAGAAACGTTTCGAGTTCAAGGCGACGGTTTGTTAATCCGTTAGCGTTCCAAAGTACAAGGTTGATATTTTTAACCATTTTATTTCATTTTACCAATGAGAGCTTTTAAGAGATTAATCATAACACTATTCTGTTTCATCAAGCCACGAAACATTTCTTTCTGTTCTAGAAATGATTCTTACATGAAAGTAACGAAATTTTGTTCTTCGTTGCGAATGGGGTGGGGTTCTTCAACTGCTGGCCTTTGGTTATTTTGATTAACATTTTGGGCTGCTGGCCTTTGGTTATTTTGATTACCATTTTGGGCTGCCATGGTATTTATGGGCGTAATGATATCAATATTATTCATTGTCTTAGAGTCTTGAGATGGCATGCTTAACCTTCTGGATATGTTAGCATATTCTTTAATATAATAAATTGTTTGTATTACTATTGTAAGCATTGACGTTCGCCTTAATTTTTAACAATTCTAGCGTCTTTTGATGGTTTGTACTAACTTCTAGAAGATCATCAAGGAGTGATTTTGATGTCTTGCGAGAACATATTAAAGGTGGTGTAAAAATTAAATTTCTAGAATCATTTGGCATCCTTTAATGAGTTTATGCATGCTATCTTAGTATAAATTCACAACAATGAAAATAAAATTTCTAAATAAAAACACACTGACTCATAAGAAATTGATGAACTCAGCACAAATATATTAAAAATGTATTGTAACACTATTGCAAATTTTTTTTAAATTATTTATTTAACTATTGCAAAATTTTTTTTTTAAATTATTTATTTAAGTATTGCACATTGTTATTAAAACTGTGTCAGTTTTTTTTTTGCTTACGATGGAATGTTTTAGTAATTAAAATAATTAAATATTATTTATTTTTAACAATTGGAAAATTGACAAAAAGCGTCTGCTCACTAAGACAGGCGGCGATGGAATGTACACGAATTGATTGTCTATTTTGGGTCACCGTTTTAAATAATTTTTCTGTATTCCCTAGCCGAAAGTATTTACTTTCTGGCCGCATTTCAGAAAAATCAACTTTTGTGTCTTCTTATTTTGATAGTATAACACCAATTTGTAAAATTGTACTCTCTTGCAGTATGAAGGAACTACTTTTTAAAACGCCTTATTGGCATGAAGTGATCCAGAATGTCACACAATTATTTATAGGTAAATAAAAAAGGTCGTTAAGACTAAACAATGACACCGCACTTTTCTTCGGTTAATTGAGGATGAAGTAAAATTATATTTTTGACAAATTAACTAAATTTAATAGCTTCATGTAGTTTTACATAATTTTTCATCCCTATAGTTTTTCTGTTAGATTTTTTATGTTCGTATTAGAATAAACAAAAAAAAAAAAAAAGTTCGCTAAATAATTTTTTTTCATACGAAAAATTAAATCCTTCTTCTCGTTAAATGTAATAAAATATTTATTTTAAAGAAAATTTTTTTGAAATAGAAAATAAATTCTTTCGAGTCAATTATTTTCATCTGTAAACTACATTCAATAGTTTTAGTCTAAAATAGTCACAACATATCGCAAGCGCGAACTTAAACTTGGAAATCCCTAAAAATTCAATATTATAATTTTACAATCCATGGTAACATTGTTATCTCCGCGTACTTTTGTTAAAATTGCATGGAGTTTCAAATAATTTTTATAAAAACTTTCAATCGCTATTTTAACGATTTTTAGATCACACGTTAGAGGATGCAGTAAAATAATTTACAAGTCATGGCCAGAATGTTGGATGCTCTAACGTGTGTGATATAAGGCTTCAATTCGGCCATTATTTCACACACGCCAGGAAATACAACTTTCTGGCCTAGGATAATATTATATACAGTGTTTAAAACTTATAATTTTTAATACAAATGACACAATATAAATATAACTTTTATGTTTGAAATAAGATAATATTATATATTTTTTCTTTTAATATTTAAAAGAGGAACGAATGACTACAGCAAAAGAGATAGCCTATAAGAGACATGAAAACTTAATGAACTGCTTAAACAAATGGGCCCCAGGTCTACAGTTTGAAATGCCGACCAAGCTCTTCTACTTTACCTAACCTGCGTACGAAAAGTGTGGGTTATAAGTATGGGATTGATAAGTAATTTGTTTTTATTTGAATTTTTTATTAAAACAAAACATTTTTGGTTTTCTATTATCAATTATCAATTTCATATTTCAAACGTGTATTGGGGTTAGTTTCAATGTTTCAGAAAAAAAAAATTGGGAATAATTGGGGAAGAAAATCTTTAGCGAAATATATATTTTTTTATTCCCCTTTCCTCAAAACTTAAGGTTTTACCTTTTTAAAAAGCATTAGAAAAATCGAAAATTATGCTAAGAGTTTGGTTTATTGCCGTGTTCAATTTTAGTTTCCAGAACTTTATACCGCATGTAAAGGATTGTTAATGTCTAGGATACGTATCAAAGATTGTTGGTTTATTCATCATAATTTTATAGCCAACCCACTTAATAATCTTTAAGCAGCCTAAAGAGATCTATTTTTCAAGGGCTTTTTCTCCTGTGAAATTTAATGATTTTTGTTGTATATATAATTTATACAATTCGAGAAGCTTTGTATACCAGATGGATAATGACTTATTCTTACTAACTATTTTAAATGAATGCAGTTGAAACTTAATGACTTAATGAAATATCAAAATGCATTATGTAGTTAGCTGACCAGTCTTCAGTCAAAAGATAGAATTTACGTTTATTCCAATTTTTTGATGGTTTTTTTATTGGTGGTTAATTAAAAAAGCTACGATACAGATACTTTTACTAATAATAATAATAATAATAATAATAATAATAATAATAAAGTTTCAAACTTTATGCTTCTTCTGAGAGCAGTCTATCTCAAGCTCTCAAAGCTGTCCATCAGTACACGAAGGCTATTGGCATGGAATTCGGACTTGATAAATGTGCCGTCATTCATTGTAAGAGGGGTCGTGTCCCTGATTACGATGCAGACGTGCAGCTCACAGATGGAAGCATCGTGAAACATCTCGATGAAGAAGAGCTCTACACATATTTGGGTGTCGGTGAAAACCACATTCAAAGTGTGTCTACTGTCAAAGAAGCTCTTCGCGGCAGGTATAGGCACCGTCTTCGACAAATCTGGCAATCAGAATTTTCTGGGATCCATAAGATCCGTGCTACTAATATGCTTGCAATACCCATCCTTCTCTATTCTTTTGGTTCCATCAAATGGACAATAGAGGAGCTTAAGGAACTTGATAGAGGCACTCGCAAACTCATGAACGTCAATCGTAGTTTGCACCCACGTGCTTCTGTACCCCGTAACTACCTCCCACGCCAGCAAGGAGGTAGAGGTCTCCTATCCGTTGAATGTCTACATGATAGGGTAGTTTTAGGAATAGCTTGTCAGGTCATAAATAGTTCTGACCCTCTTATGGAACTCGTGCGCGATCATGAGCTCCAGGGTAAAGGAGCATTCTTGTTCTCTGCAGCACAACATGCAGCGTCTAAATTGGGCCTTGCTTTTGATCCGTCTAATCGTGATCTTGATGATAACGTGATCCTTCTCTCCAAATCTCGACTTCGTTTAGCTGTAAAACGAGCTGAAATACGCTCCCTCTTCGAGGATCATCGGCATCGTGACCATCAGGGAATGTTCTACCGTCATCTAGACTCCTGTGGTCTTTCCGTTGATCTTACGTTCTCTTTTCTGCGATCAGCTGGACTCAAGTCCGAAACAGAAGACTTTATCATCGCTGCCCAAGATGGTGTGATAGCGACGCTAACTCACCAAAAGTATGTATATAAGAAAGCAGTCTCCACCACTATGTGCAGAGCGTGCAAATCTCAGCCGGAGACGATGATGCACCTCATCTCGGCATGTCCTTCTTATGCCACGAACACCTACATACATCGCCATAACGCTGCCCTCCGCGTGCTGTACTACTTCTTGAGACACAAGTATGAAGTGGACCCTACGCCAGTCCTACCATATGCTCCAGGCGAGATCGAGTCCGTCGTCAAGAACGAGAAATGCATTATCTTCTGGAATTTCTCGTTTCCAACTACCAGGCAGCTCTCTGCTACTAAGCCTGATATAGTGCTCCAGGATATCTCATCTAAGACTATGTACGTCATCGAGTTCTCTGCGCCTGCAGAAACGAACATAGTCACGAAGGAGGAGCAAAAACGGACTAAATATCTTGATCTCTTACAAGAACTACGACAACTACACCCTGGCTACTCAGTCAAAATGGTTGTCCTCATTATCGGTTGCCTAGGCGGAATTCGTCCCACTCTCGAGACGAATCTATCTCAAATTCCGGTCTGCAGGTCTCATCTTCGTCACCTTATCTCTTCCATGCAGAAGGCTGTCATTATAGGCACCCTTCGTACATTGAGATCGCATCAGACTGTCTTCAAGTAACAGCCCTTGAAGTTTCTTTTTTTTCTTTTTCATATTTCTATTTTTTAGTAGGTTCCACATCGCTGCGGTGCAGGGACGGAGCCTGCTTGACCAGGACATTAGACAGACTTACGTACCACCGACTCGGAAGACAGACGGACCAACGGACGTCGCGTGGACTGACGGACGTACAGACTACACGGCCACAAGTCAGTGAACTTTCTTCAAAAGACGTAGCTGCCTTGTGAAGATTTATGTCTCTCAAAGAGATGGGAGGCTCTGGGGTGTAAATCCTGTATCCTCTCTCCCTCCTTGGCAGGCATGAATTCGTTAATTTCAAATTTTAAATAATAATAATAATAATACTTTATTTAGAATATTACAATTCTTTATAAAGGAAATTCAAGTTTTAGAAATAAGAAAAAAAGAAAAACAAACTCAATGTTAAAAAGAAGGAGGGAAAAACGAAAATTAATTATTTAATTTCTACAAGCAAAAGAGAAACATGATCAGCCCAGAAGTTATCGATGGAATCGCTATTGATCTAGTAGGAAGGAACGTATCAACAATATTGTTCTAACAAGCCAGAAAACTCTTTTTATATGTCCGATGTTCATGTCATGTAACATCTTTTCCAGATCAGTTTGGTTGCAGCTAGCTTTTTGAAAAAAGATGAAACGCTCGTAATTATAAACCGGGCAGATACAAAGCAAATGAGCAAGACTCTCTTTTTCGTTTAAGCTGCAGAGGGAGCAATTAGTTTCTTGATCAATAGTGTAGCTTAGGTTGTTAATAACGATTCTTAAAATTTTATGGTTTGTGGTACGTAACTGCGCAAATACTCGTATAAATTGTATTGGAAAAGTAAATGATAGATATGCTTGCGATCCTTCCGAAAATGTCAAGTGCTTATATGGGCTATGCTCAGATGATGTAATTCTTGTCATATCCCTTTGCCTGAAGTAAAAAGAGAACCTTTCTATAATAGTATTAACGTCAGTTATGGTTATTCTATTAGTGGTTAAAAGGCTACCGGAGTCCACTAAATCAAGAAGAGCTTTTAATTGTGAGACCCAATTGTATTTGGAATTGATGTTTTCCTCGGTATTTGTCAAGTGTAGAAATCTGTTAAAACACAGTCTCGGGTACCGTTTTCCATCCATAAATAGGATATTTCGTAGCCATGACAGACTTGATTTAATTGCGTTTAGAGAGAGGGGCAAAGAACCAGTTTCCAGGCGCACAATATAGTTTGGAATATTTCTTGGTAGTTTTAGTAACTGCTTATAAAAACCCATCTGAATACGCTCTATTTCATTTAGATAACGCATGCACCAAGCAGGAGCGTAATACAGAAGGGAATTAACAACACAAGAGTTAAATAATTTTATTCGAGAGTTCCATGATACGCATTTTGTATCAGCTAATATTTTCATAACAGACCCCATAGCTACGTTTGCCTTTTGTATCGCTAATTCTGATGTTTGAAAAACAGAGTGTTCCGTAATTTATGTCGGTTAGTGTACATAAATTACGAACAAACATATTACATAAATTCATGGATCTATTTTCTTATGCGCAGTAGATTGTGGCGCGGAGTAATTTTACTAACCTATTTCTTGGGGTATTGATTATGATTCTCTTCGATTTGGGGCTCTCGGACAGCAAGGATCGCAATGTAAAAACAGTGATGGATCCTAGATCCAATACAATTTTAAATTATTTGCACGTGGCATACTTAAATTAATATGTGAGCAAGTAGTGATATTTTTATTAAAAGATCTGGTATGTGTTGATTTATTCTAATTATTGGGTTTTTGAGGATATAGTTGAAATGTTTTAATTTCATTACATTATGCATCCGTTTAAACATTCGAAATAAATTTACATAATGTTTCTACGTTTAAAAATGACTTAGAATTTGTTAATCGTTATTCATAAAGCACATTTGAATTGTGTATGTATTAAATACTTGTATTTTGTTATTCAGTAAACACTTGATGTATTAAATTTTGTATACGTTGTAAATTTCTATTATTGATTATGATTTACATAAAATATCCTTCAAGTTTATATATTATCTTTGATATTGTTTAAATCTTTCCTTTTTGACATTTTGTTTTGTATATGTGAAATTCAAATCCATACGGTAACCTTTGGAAAGTAAAGAAATGAAGCCTTTGCTTTGAACGCTAAACATCACTTCCAAGTTCTGATCTTAACCTCTGGACCTGTCAGTTTAAATATCAGGGTGGCTCTAAATAGTACAATTATCCCGGAAAACTGTATGGGTGGGCCCTTTAGCACACTTATTCACTTCGTAACTCGTATACACTTTTTAACTCGTAACTCCGTTAATCTTAAATAATAATAATTATATTCTCATTTCTTGTAACCCCATAATGGGTTACTCTCGTTTTTTTGCTTCATTTGGCAGCGAGCCAAATGGATGGATGTTTGGTGTTTTATAACCGAAATTTACCGTAAACTGATGGATATACCAATTTCTTCGGTTATCAAACTAGATAAGTTATTTTCGTTTTGATCTACAATAAATTTTATCTTTTCAATTCTTTCTCAAACCCTTAATATGATATTTTATTCTCATTACTTATGATATTTAATTTTTGTTTTCCCTTTCTTACTTTAAAATTGAGATTTTTCTCATTTAAAGCACCTTTTGTGCGTTAATATTTTAATAGATAACTTGATGTTGTACTATTAAATTTTTTTTTTGGAAAAATACCTCGTGTATTTTCTTCCTCTCTTTAAGTTTTTACCTTAAAATTGAGATTTTTCTCATTTAAAGCACCTTTTGTGCGTTAATATTTTAATAGATAACTTGATGTTGTACTATTAAATTTTTTTTTTGGAAAAATACCTCGTGTATTTGCTTCCTCTCTTTAAGTTTTTACCTTAAAATTGAGATTTTTCTCATTTAAAGCACCTTTTGTGCGTTAAGATTTTAATAGATAACTTGATGTTATACTATTAAAAATTTTTTTTTTGAAAATACCTGGTCTATTTTCTTTCTCTCTTTAGGTTTTTGTTGAACATTTTATGTACAGTTTTTTCTTATAGGTTGCATATTAATTACATCTGTAAAATTCATTAATCTGATATTTTTATAATGGATTCGTCAGTTACCGAAGTACAGTCTGAAGGACCAGCAGTACCTGTCCCAGGCACTAGTCCACGTAGACGGCAACGTACGCCACTATCTACCTTTAGAGGAGCAAGAAGGCGAATTGATGATTTGGTGAGTCCTCCTTTAAGACAAACTTCATTATTTTTACAAGAAACCACAAACTTGTTACGGAATTTATCCTTGGCCGTTAACCAACAACAGAACTCTGTTGCTGAATTAACTAGAAATGCGCAAATGCAGCTAAACCACAGTAGTAACAATAATAATGAATCTGTTCGACCCCATGATGTCATTAAGGAAATTCCTGTGTTGGATGTATTGAATTTTGAGTCGATTTTGAACTTCGTAATTGAAGTTGATGAAGTAGTTTCACTTCGCATTATTAAAGAGTCTATTTTAATAAGATCATTAATTGCGAAAGTTAATGTGCACTCACGACATAAATGGTCTGAGTTTATTGTACAGAATTTACCTTGGAATATTATCAGAAATAGTCTAATAGCTTGTATCCCTTATCCAGAAATTCAAATTTTAGTAGACCGTTTTGTGCGACGAACTCAGAGATTCAATGAAAAATTTTACAGTTTTTGCCTTTCTATTCGTAAATATGCTAGAGTAATTTGTCCGTATTTTCGCAAGAAGAAATAATTACCATTATATTTTCTCATTTAAACTCGCGGACATATCATTTAGTGAAAACTATGGATATGCCACGTAATGTCGAAAATTTAGATCTTTTGCTTTCAAAATCGAACAAATGCAAAACCGTCTTGCTTCCTTTTTGACTGTTTTGCCAAGTATTAGTTTTCGATCATCTACAAATCTTTATGGTATGAATACTTCAACTAGTAATCATAGTAATACTGTTACACAGGCTACAAATTTTTCAAATAGTACATCAGTATCTACTTTAAATCATCCTCGTATTAATAATTTCACTAACTGTGCGTTTTGTAAAGCGTCTGATCATCATGCGTATGTTCGAACAAACGAGAAAGATACTGTACTTGATAATCTAAAAAAAGTTCATATTTCGGAGTCTAAACTGTTATTATTCTAGGGCTATTTATCTCAACGCTATTTATCTCTACGAAGATCACAGGAAAAGTTCAGAATTTTGCAAATTCATTTACCGTGACGTCAAGTCGGGTTTAAATGTCATAGATTTCTTTATTCGGGATGGTCTTTTGTGTAAATTCGTGGGTATAAAAATCGTGTGAAAAGAATAGTTCTTCCCGAAAATTTTTTAAATTATACACTTAGTATTTTCATAATCTATCTCATTCCGGTATTACGAAACAAACAGAGATATATCTGAAAAGAAACTGGTACATCAAGATTGTAAATTAAAAACTTATTGAGCTATTTATAAATTACTTTATTCTTAATTTTTTCTCAAACTTTAATTTTTTCGTAAAATTTATACCATGTTTCATCAGCAATTGTTTATATAAAGTAAATTGTAATAAACATAACCTAAAACTGAAATAAAAATAATTATTTAACAACTTATAAAACGTATATTACGTGCAATAAATATTAAATTGTTTAAATCATTACCTATCAGCAATATAATTTATTGGATCATTATTGTTATTATATTTTCTAAAATTGTTCACTTATAATATATTATACTAGAATTTTCCATAGAGATCCGTAATATTATCTTTTTTCGTTAAACGTTATCTGAAGGAATTTTTCCCATACCGCGGATGTATTTTCTTTAATAAATAAAAAGAAAAACTTTTGTTTGTTTAGAGTAAAGATTTCTTTAGATGAATTGTTTATTTTCCTAGTAGAAGAGCGGAAAATTCGCATAACATCTAGTATATTTTTTTTTTATTTTAATTTTGATTTTTCTTTTTGTTTGAATTCCTACAAATTAAATGTTCTATTACATTATGTAAAAAACTTATTGTAAAAATCAAGTCTTTTTCTTTTTCTTAAAACTTACCGTTTCTTAAAAAGGAATATTTTTGTATACCTTGGTGTATTTAAACAAATACAATGTTTATAATTTTACACTTTACTAGGAGTTAAATGAATAAAATAATTTCATCCAAAGAAGGGAAAAGACTTGACCGAATTTATTTTCCTTTAAATTTTCGCACTCAAATAATTATACTTTAATAACAAATAAATTAATCATCAAATTCTTCAAAAAAAAACTGTGTTGTGTGTAACATAACCTCATCTTTATTAATGTCATTGACACAAATATGGTTGTCAAAAAATACACGAATCTGATAATAGATAACGATTTGAAATTTCATACACTTATGGCACAAATTATTTTTGTTTATGGAGATGAACTATTAAGTTTTACAAAAATGGATTCTGCATAATTATATTTGGATACATAAAATTCGATGGAAAATTTTGTATATTTTTTCGTCACACTAAACAACTTACCATGATACAAGTGTGTGTATTCGTGTTTGCATGTTGGCGTCAATTTTTATGCAATCGATATAACATTACTGATAACTGATTGCCTGACCGTTGAGAAAATACTTTGAATGTTGAATTATGTATATTAAAATTTAACATATCGTATGGAGTTTGACACATTGATTTTGTAATTTGCCTAGTGAATGATTTTCTAAGTGCTATTAACGGATGTACTCTGGAATTTTATCTGCATCAGCAACATATATGAAGAATAAAGTGGTATGAAGATGGTTTAATATAATGGTGCGAATTAACTCCTAATATAAATTTTCAACATAACGAGTGCAATAATTTAAGTTTTCCTTGTTAAGTAAATTTGTATATGTAAAGTAGGAATTCAACACTTTCGATAATTTTAAATAATTTTTTTTGAATCTTATAATTAAAATTGTAAATCAGGTTATGCTGAAGACATACCTGTATAAAATAAAATTAATTTTTTCTTTTTCAAATTGAATCTTATAATTAAAATTGTAAATCAGGTCATGATGAAGACATACCTGTTTAAAAAACAATTTTCTTCTTTTCTTTTCGTCAGTTGACATTGTATAATTTTAAATAATTTTTTTTGAATCTTATAATTAAAATTGTAAATCAGGTCATGATGAAGACATACCTGTTTAAAAAACAATTTTATTCCTTTCGTCACTTGACATTTGTATTTTTGTTTTGACCCTCAAAAAGTGTCGGAGGTGTAATTTGTTCTTTTTCTTGTCATTATAAATGTTAATGATATCGTTTTTCATGTGTATTTTCTTTGTACGTATAAGTAAAAATTGAAATTATTGATTTAGAAAATTTTTACATATATGGTAATGTGAGAATTATTTATTAACAGATGGCTAAAGTTGTAATATTTTATTAAAAATTTTGATAAGATAGTTGAAAGTTAGGGAAGTTTTTGTTAAAGCTTAAAAAAATTCTTTATGATTGTTGGAGGTTTTTCTTGAATTTGTTATTTAGATTGTATTATGGATTCTGATTAAGATTGTCTATGATTCGCTTAGTCATTGATATAATTGTACTTTTCTTTCTTAAATTTATGGTTTATAATTAATGTGAAAATTATTTATTAAGAGATAGTTAGGTTGAAATATTTTATTAAAAATTTTGATAAGTTAATAATGTTTTGTTAAAGCTTAAAAAAATTCTTTATGATTGTTGGAAGTTTTTCTTAAATTTGTTATTTAAATTGTATTATAGATTCTAGTTAAGGTTGTCTAAAATTCTATTAATCATTAATATAATTTTTTCTTTTTTCTTAAATTGATAGTTTATACTTAGTTATACAAATGTGAAAATGGATGCATATCGTTGAATGATTAAATTGGGGCGAATTTCTTGCTTTTTTGAACTTACGGTGGTTGCTTAAAAATTTTTTTTTTCAAAAAAAAAATTTTTTTTTTCCTGACTCTTGGGGAATGTTCCGTAATTTATGTCGGTTAGTGTACATAAATTACGAACAAACATATTACATAAATTCATGGATCTATTTTCTTATGCGCAGTAGATTGTGGCGCGGAGTAATTTTACTAACCTATTTCTTGGGGTATTGATTATGATTCTCTTCGATTTGGGGCTCTCGGACAGCAAGGATCGCAATGTAAAAACAGTGATGGATCCTAGATCCAATACAATTTTAAATTATTTGCACGTGGCATACTTAAATTAATATGTGAGCAAGTAGTGATATTTTTATTAAAAGATCTGGTATGTGTTGATTTATTCTAATTATTGGGTTTTTGAGGATATAGTTGAAATGTTTTAATTTCATTACATTATGCATCCGTTTAAACATTCGAAATAAATTTACATAATGTTTCTACGTTTAAAAATGACTTAGAATTTGTTAATCGTTATTCATAAAGCACATTTGAATTGTGTATGTATTAAATACTTGTATTTTGTTATTCAGTAAACACTTGATGTATTAAATTTTGTATACGTTGTAAATTTCTATTATTGATTATGATTTACATAAAATATCCTTCAAGTTTATATATTATCTTTGATATTGTTTAAATCTTTCCTTTTTGACATTTTGTTTTGTATATGTGAAATTCAAATCCATACGGTAACCTTTGGAAAGTAAAGAAATGAAGCCTTTGCTTTGAACGCTAAACATCACTTCCAAGTTCTGATCTTAACCTCTGGACCTGTCAGTTTAAATATCAGGGTGGCTCTAAATAGTACAATTATCCCGGAAAACTGTATGGGTGGGCCCTTTAGCACACTTTTTTAACTCGTAACTCGTTAATTTAATTTTGATATTCTCATTTTCTGATAACCCCCATCAAGGGTTATTTAAGCTTTTTGCTTCAAGAGACGAACTAACAAACGGAATTCCTAGGTACAAATATTTGTTGACTATTTCGAAAGTAAAATCCTTAAATTGAAAAGTGCTATTCTTTTCATTGCGCCCGCCATTTTTAAAAACAACAACTTTTGATTTTTCATAATTAATTTCCAAATCGTTGTTATTTGCATAAGAAGTTAACAATAAAATCTTTTTGCGTAAATCAGAGTAGCTGTCACCTAGTATCACTAAATCGTCAGCATATAAGAGCATTAGTAATTCATTATAGCCATCAATATTTAATCCCCGAGATCCGTTTGATTGAAAGAAATTTTCAATATCATTTACAAAGGCAGAAAAAAGCCATGGACTCAATGATTCACCCTGCAATACGCCTTTAGTAACATGGAACTCTTTCCTAAAATCACCATTGCTCTTTATCTTAAAACATGAATTATCATACAGATTTTTCAAAATTCGAAGCATTTTTCCACTAACTCCATAGACAAAAAGTTTCTCCCATAATTTTGAATGGCTAATGGAATCGAAAGCTCGTTTAAAATCCACAAATAGGGCATAAACTCGTCTACCGGGGAGACGAAGTTGTAAATGAATCACAGAAGCAAGAACGAAAACATTATCTAGACAACCTCTGTTCTTCCTAAAGCCTGATTGTGATTCGATAAAAAATTCACATGATTCAGCCCAATAGTTTAAGCGACATAGAATTATACTAGTAAGCAGCTTTAAAGTGGTGCTGCATAAGGCAATTCCTCTATAATTTTCTGGCGCATTTATATCGCCTTTTTTATGCATCATATTGACGATAATCTTACTCCATTGCATTGGCAACTTTTCCTGCTCTAGTATTTTATTAAACATGGTGTTCAGGTAAAGTAACCAGTTATTAGGGAGATTTTTTAGAAATTCATTCGAGCTCCCATCCAGGCCAGGAGCTTTATGCGTTTTAAGCGCTTGCAAACCGTCCGTTATCTCTTGAAAAGAAATATCTTTGTCTAAATACGGATGCTTCACATCTGTCAAATAGACATCGGTTTGCAAGGAGTTGGTGCCACTGATTATGGTATAAAAATTTTCCCACACTTCAATTGGGAGATGGTGTTTGCGGCCATGGCTACGAAAAGCATTAATAATCTTCCAAAACGTAGCCGAATCTTTAGCGTTAGTAATACTTTTACTATTTTAACATCATGAAAAAGGTCAAAAATTAATGAGACTTTAGAATGTTGTTAAGGAATCTTGTTCAATATAATAGGACAAATAAAAGAGGCTTTAATGCACTCAGATGATCAAGGAGGCTTCCGACATCGCGGTTTCACACTACCACAGTATTACATTTTCGACTTACTATATTTTCACAATTTCAAATAATTAATAGATGGGTAGTACCTACGTTCATCAATACATCTGATAAAAGTAACATTAGGTGTAAGATCTTAAGGTGTTTTTTGTTTTCATCCCTCATCCATCATTTCTTTCTAAGTTTAGTAAATACTGTAGAAGATTGCTTTTTAGTTAACCTACATTATTTTGTTCGTAATAATATTTATTGCCTGTTTTTCTGATTCCAGGCATAAAGAGTGTTTGCTGATCATAAATTCTGAATCGTCAAGGAAGGAATCGTTTCAGTTTTTCATTGAGTTATCGTTTCAAGAGAGCCTGGCGCATCCAATCACGCAAATTGAGACACTTTTTGGAGATGACGTCTATAAGGAGGTGTTGAAACCGGTAAATTAGATGTAAAGAAAGCCATAGTTGCCAGAATTGCAAAACAAGATACAACAATGAGAAATTGAATTATGACTTTTCACGTCGTAGATACCTATAACATGTGCAAAAAACTTGCTCGAACACGGATTTACCAGACTGTCTTGAATCAATAACTCAACGAATAACTGAAACGGTTCCTTGCTGAAAATTCAGGATTTATGATCAGCAATCAATATTAATGCTTGTTATCACAAAAAAAGTTTGTAAATATTACAACGCATGTAATAATGCAGATACCTGTAATAATTCAAATTTTTATTCACCATCCTCGAAAATTCCCAGTGCAAGATAATTTTCCTATAAACATATATATATATATATATATCTTGCACTGGGAATTTTCGAGGATGGTATATATATATATATATTTGTATAAATCGCGTCGTATTAGTGGGAGTCAAAAGGGAGCACCTATTTTGAATTTTTGCACTTGTATTACCACAACAGAAGCATTAACTTAGAATGCTGAATTACTAGGCATTTTCTAGCGAATTTTCAAAACTGCCTTTTATTTCGAAGCGTCGTATCTCGGTAAAAAATTGACATGGACATTTTATAATTGTAGAAAATTTAACGCTCTACAAAAAGCTCAGGAATGCTTAACCCGTAGAACGAATAAAAAAATTCAGGAAAAACGGGATAAACGTCTATATATTCAGCTGTTACCCCTCCTCTTTTCTCACAGGGACCTCGGGGTAGAAAACTTAAGAGAATGATGATTAACCATTCCTGACTAACATATTTAACCCCACTTTTTTCTACCTATCGACTAGAGAAATAATGTTTACTCTTATATATAATGCAAGTGTTTCTAATCATTTAATACAGTATAAAATATCTTCTACGTTATGTATAAAATACTCCACCTTCAACCAGTTATAACATATTTAACCAAGAAGGTAATAAATATAATTCAATAGAATGTTATCAAGCAGAATGGAAAAGTGTAAAATGAAGAAGCGAGAAAACACTAATAATTTATTAATTATATCATTATTTTTTTTAAATCTGTGAAAAGCAAGAAATAGAAATTTTTTGCTAAAAACTTTGAGTGACCTACTTAAAACTTGGTAAGACGTAGCTGAAAGGTTTGTTTTTACAAGAAAGCTTATAATATAGCATAGAGATTAGATCCATTTTCGTTCCTTTATCAATACCTTATCTACGGTATTGACTGAAGAGTTTTGTTTCAAAAAAAGCGAGTTAGCAGCTTTGTTTCAGTATGTAAGTCAGTGTTGGAATTCCTTAGTTATCAGTAATTACTGTTTTACTAGGGTCTACTTTGGCGGTCCTTGTCCTAAAATTATTCTTCTGCAACATGGTTACAAATCCATTAATAATAAATTAATAATTAAAAAAAAATTCCTAAAATAATTATTGATATCATTTGAAAATCATTTTGATCAGTCAAGGATATAGAAAATCTTTCTAATAATTTCAAGTATAGATTATGGCGAAAAACTATAAATAAACGATATGATAAAACTTTTCTAATTTTTCAGCTTTGGTGTTTGACGATTTTAGACCCTTAATTCGCTTGTCGTAAGGAAGGCATAGGGGTTCGGAAAACCCTTGAATCTATAAAATTTATCAAATTGTTTTTTATTTTATTATTTTTACCTGTGCAAAATGTGCAAAGTACAAGATGGAGTAATATACGGTTCAATGACGTAGCATACAATTAAATGTTTTTTATATATTAAGGAAAAACAAATTTGAATTGAAATAAATTATTTTTTGGAATAAATATTTCAAATTATAATAATTTTGTAAAATTTTTATGGTCTTGGGTGTACATGAGCTAAGACAAGACTAGGAAATCTCGGGCGTAAATGATACTTTGGTATACCAGCCTTCAGTCGAATATGCACGTATTCTCGTGGTTTTTCCGTAGTTCTTTTAAAACCGTGGCCAAATATACAATACAATATATATATAGAAGAAAAGAAGAAAATTAATTTTGCAGGGTAAATTTCAAACAATTTTTTTTCCATTTATTTGTTTCCAGTTAAGGTGTTTAAGTCCAGTGAGGTGTAGAAACCGAGCTGGCAAAAAATTTAAGTTCAGCATGGAAAATTTTTTCTTTTTTTTTATCAGCATAAATATAAATTTAAAAATTCTATCGAATAGTTAGCACGTCAGCATTCACATCAATAATGCACTTTATATTCAAAATGTTTAATAATAATAATAATAATAATAATAATTTTATTTTATTTATTTATTTTTTTACTAACCCATTTTGGGTCTTTATATATAATAATACAATTTTACTTAAATTATAATACAAACTTAATGAAATAAATTTCAATGATATAATTAAACAAGAACATAAAAATATAAATTCACTATAACCAATTTTGCCTATATTTTGCTTCTCCTCTTCTGAATTACTTTTTTAAGAATATTGCAATTGCTATATAATCCTTTCTCCCAAAAGTTTAATTTTTCCCAATCTACATCTTTTTTTAGGTACTTTACCATACACTCTTCCAGCCCTACATAGTCTGAAATTAATTGCACTGCTGCCTCGACTTGTTGTTCGCAGATCATACAGATTCTGTTGCCGGACTAGTCTTTTTTGTTTATGAACGTCCAACTTCCTAATCTAAATACAGCCAACTCTCTTCTGAACTCTAAAGCAGTAGAATGAATGTATTCGCGCCAGAGTCATAGTGTGGCAGCCCGCTGTAGAAGTTCAAAGATGCATTTTCTTCTATATCCTGCATTATTATTTTTTTTAAATCCCACTGACGTATTTTTTCTTTCAAAAAACATAAATTTTTGCACGAATCTAACTACATCTCGTCACTAACGTTTAAGTCTCTTAATATCTGAACTACTTTATTTTCCGAACTTAAATCACTCTCTGTGTTTTTTCTTTTCTTTTTTTTTTTTTTCTTTTTGAGTACATCCTCACTGTAACACTTGATTATTGTTATTCACTAGCAATGTAATGTTTGCCGATATTTTTATAGACATTACATTCAATTAGCATTTGCTCAAGTTCTAATTGTACCCCATAATTTGCTGTATCACAACTGACGCCAAGTATCTGCTTACAGAATTTGTGCTTCACTTTACCAATTTCGTCAGAATTTCCATCTACTCCCCTTACTAGACAGCCGTAAAGTAGAATTGGCTCAATTCGCACATTAAACATTTGTAAAAGGATGTCCGCGGTTATCCATGGATTTGAGAACATAAATTTTTGTATGAATCCAGCGCCCCTGTCAGCTTTTTTATTAACACTCTCAAAATGCTTATCCCACTTCCCGTTCTAATTAAAACAGACCCCTAGATAGTTAAAGCTATTAACATTTTCTATCTCAGTTTCATCGTATTTCCACACGTCCCGCGAACCAAGTTTAAATCCATTTTTTAATATTAAGATTTTAGTTTTATGTTTATAACTATCAACTTATTATTCTTGCAATATTCTTTTAACTGGATAAATGCTCTTTGCAATCCGATCCCTGTTTGAGAAATCAACACCATGTCATCCTCATACAAAAGAACAACGACATCTTTTTTGTTCACCGATGGGGAGTGTGCTACAGTTATTTTAATTTGTTCAGGGAAATTATTTATGTAGAGCGAAAAAAAAAAATTGCTGACAGTTGACATCCTTGTCTCAATCCTCTACTTTTATCTCTTCCTTTTGAGACTTATATCTCTTCCTTTTGAGACTTTTATCTCTTCCTTTTGAGACCTGTATCCATTTTAATGCCGAGCTTGTTGTCATCATAAAAGGCTTTAATTTAATTACACTCAGCATGTTACTCGATATACCATATCTCTCCAAGTTTTCCTATAGCAAATCTCTATCGATAGAATCGAACGCTTTTTCCAGATCAACGAAGCATGTGTACAATTTTCGTCTTTTCCTGGCTTGTTTGGTGTTAATTAATTCTTTGAGCACCATTATGTTATCCAATGTACCATTATCTAATCTAAATCCCGCTTGGTATTCATTTATTATTCTATTTTTTCAGCCCACATTTGCAGTCTATCGCCTATAATTTTCAAAAATATTTTGCTAAGTACTGGCAGCAAGGTAATCCCTCGATCGTTATTAGGATTTGATTTCAGCCCTTTGCTTTTATACACATTGCATATGATTCCAACTTTCCATGCCTCTGGAATGGTTTAAGTTTCCATTATTATGTTAAACAAGTTGGTTAAGAGTTTAATTATGCTAGGATTTTAATTGAATATTTTATAAATTCTGCTTGTAAACCATCGAATCCCTAGGTTTTATTCTTTTTCAGTTTATGGATCGCGTACTCTACTTCATATTCTTCTATTTTACTGTCCAAAATGTTTTTGTAATTATTTATTCTGTCATAATTGCATATACTATCATTATTTTCAATAATTACAATCTAATCCTGTTTCTTTGAATATATTTTTTCGTAATGCTCTATCCATTCCTCTACTTTAATATTTCCTCTAATAAGTTTGTTTTAGTTTTCATTCGTTCTAGTAATTTCCATAAACTAATGTCCTCCATGTTGAATATCATTCGCATTAAGCATTTTGTGAGCTCCTGTCTGTTTTAATCTCTCTTCTTTTCTGTGTAACGGTCTTTCGCTTTACAGTAATTTTGCATATCCACATTCAGTTGAGTTCTTCTACATTTTCTTAGTGCTGTTATTGCCACGTACTTTGCTTTCTTACATTCCCTGTCAAATCAACTGTTTTTGAGTTTCTGTGTATTCACTATTTTTTCTTTACTCGCATAGACTTCTTTTTTTTGCTACCTCGTTTTCTATACCATACACAAACAGTTTACATTACTGGCTTCCAATATTATTTTCAAATTCATTTTGTTTTAAATCATTCCATTTATATAATTCCAAAAAATGCCAATTTTCACCTTGTTCTTCCTTTTTATCTTTTTGCATGTTAACAGTGATTTCTACGGCAAAATGTTTGGTATTTTCAACATTATCTCTAATACTCATATCCACCATATTATGTTGGTAGGCTATTTACTTAACTATTACTAAATCTATTGCACTTTTCCCATTCTCAGAGACAAAAGTGTAGTCCCCTAGTTGTCACCCTACATCTACCATTTAATTTAACTAAATCCAAATCCCTGCACATTTGAATAATCTGTCTCCCATATTCATTATTTTCTCAATCTTTATTTCTTCTCTTCTCCAATTCAATACAAATATTCTGATATATAATTGGATACTTAATTTCTTTTTCACTTTCCCACTTCTTGCAGTTCCCCTACCCTTGCGGTAAAATCCCCTATGACAATCAATTCTGCCTCGAAATATGTATATTCTAAATTCCTTATTTCAATTTTAAACTATTTTATTTTGGATTATATACAGCGCAAATTAAAAACTGTTTATGATTTATTTCGATTAAAATCCACATACATTACTTTAATTCATTTTCAATCAATTTTATTTTCGCATTCAGATAATCCATCACATTTGCTTGGCTTCTTAATCAAGGCTTCATAACTATTTATATTTATTATATTTTCCTCACCATACCATGTTTCTACTAATATAATTTGATTATATTTTATCAAAAATTATACTATATGTTTATTATTTTTGAGCCTATTTATACACGCTCTATTCCAGTAAATTATTTTAATATTTTCATAAATTTTGCCATTATCCAGTTTTTTTATCCGTTTTTACCATAGAATTGCTTTTTGTATCCATTTTCCGTTGCATATTATTTTCACACAGAGTTTTATCTGGACACCCTTTGACTAAAAAATGTCGCCATACGTGTCTATTACGTATGTTATTTAGTCCCAAGTTTGTAACGCTTGAAAATATTGATGCTACGAACAAAACTTTGGTATAGGTGTTCATAGAATCACCTAATTAGTCCATTTCCGGTTGTCTGTCTGTCTATTGTCTGCCTGTCGTCTGTCCGTCTGTCATCACGATTACTCAAAAACGAAATGAGATATCAAGCTGAAATTTTTATAGCGTGCTGATAACGTAAAAATTGAGGTCAAGTTTCTTGATGATCAACAAAGTTCAGTTGGGTGTTGAGTCCGTAGTACCCATCTTGTAAGCCGTTAGAGATAGAACAAAAAATTAAAAGTAAAAAATGTTTCCTATATAATTCAACAACTTTTGTTTGAAACATATTTTGTAAACATCATTGTTTACCCATGAAAACGCTATTTAGCTAAGATAATAACTGCATAGGCATATGAATGGATTGATGGGAAAAGTAGGGACTATTTAAGCGAACTCAGTGGCCCAAAGCTAACTGTCCTAGGGTATAATTGATTAAACGAAACCATCACCAGTTGTTGGTAGACTAAGTGGGGTAAGTGGGTTGATGGATAGTTAATGAATTAATGATTCACTGAATGAAAACTTTTTTCATTTGGAAGAACATTGTGGCGGGGTAGATTTGGAGGGTGAATTTTGAGGAGGGGCGATATTCAGGGGGGTAAAATTTTGTTAAGAACTTTGTGGCGGGGTAGATTTGCGATGTATATTTTAAGGAGGGTTTTCGTGAAAGGGGCGGGGTAATTTTTGGGAATTTTATTTTTTGAAGATAATTATTGTAAAAAAATTTTTGTTAAGGAAAATTGTGGTGGAGTATGTTTGGGGGAGAATTTAAAGGGAAGTTTGCGGAAGGGGGTTAATTTTCCGGGGGGTGAAACAATTTTTTTGTTGAACATTGTGGTGGAGTAGATTTGGAGGGTGATGTTTGAGGGCCTTTTTGGTTGGGGGGGGGGGGTAATTTTTCGGAAGTTGTACAAAATTTTGTGTTTTGAAGAAAATTGTGCCGGAGTAATGTTTGGGGGTGAATTTGGGGGGGGGTTGTTTGTTTAGTTTATTTTTTTTAAATAGCGCCCTAAAATAACGCTCCGCGTTATTTATTATCTTAGAATAACGGATAGAGTAATGTTTAATATAAAACCTACTCTATCCTTTATGGATAGATTCAAGAATGAAAACAATGTTGAAAAAGCGCGCCTTGCTCGCGTTTTATTATACAGGCATGATGCCCACTAACCTTATGTGTCCTACAAGATAAAAGGCGTGCCGCGCTTATCTATAACGCTTCGTGTTATATCAGATACCTAAATAACGCCCTAAAATAACACTCCGCGTTATTTATTATCTATGAATAATGGATAGAATAATGATAAATATTGATAGATCCAACAATAAAAAAAATGGAGAAAAGCGTGCTAATGGTCACAAATCGTTTGTATTCTACAGGCGAAAAGGCGCTCCACGCACTTCAATAACGGAGAATTCAATCGATTTGTGACCATCATGCTCGGATAAAATAACGCGAGTTAATCTTGAATAGCGCGCATGGCGCGAATTTTCCGCATTATTTTAATCTTGTAAGTATAATATAACGCGAAGCGTTAACTTTGTAATTTCGCGCGCTCCTCCATGTCCTTTATTGATTCACGAATGGAAACAATGCTGAAAAAGCGCGCCTAGCGCGCTTTTCAATAACTCTTCGCGTTTTAATATACAGTCATGACGCTCACTAACCTTATGTGTCCGACAGGCTATAAGGTGCGCCGCGCTTATCTATAACGATTCGCGTTATATCAGATACTCAAAAAGCGCCCTTAAATAACGTTCCGCGTTATTTATTATCAAAGAATAATGGATAGAATAATGATAAATATTGATAGATCCAACAATGAAAATAACGCAGAAAATCTATAACGCTTCGCGTTATATCAGACACCTACATAGCGCCGATAAATAACGTTCGGCTTTAGTTATTATCTGAGAATAATGGATGGAATATTGATAGATCCAACAATAAAAATAATGCAGAAAAAGCGCGATGAGCGCGCTATTTAATAACGCCTCGCGTTATACTGTCCGAGCATGATAGTTACATCGTAAACTTAACTAACCTTACTTAATAGCGTATTTTTTCTTCATGTAATATTGGTCAATGTATTGTTAAATTGCGCGCTACGCGCGCCCTTGCATAACGCTTCGCGTTAGTTATTGTCCAAGTATACTCGTTACCTCCACGAATGATAATAATATACAGATACAACTATCAAAATATTTCAACGACCTTTCTATTTGCCAAGCATGACGTTCACAAGTCAAATGTTTTCTATGGACGAAAAGGCACGCCGCGCTCCTAAATAACAATTCGCGTTTCACAAATTATCAAAATATTGCGTTTTTGTTTTACAAAATAATTATCATAAAAAAAATTGAAATTTCTCTCTAACATAACCTTATTTGTTCTACGGACCAAATCGCGGTATTGTGCGCTATCGATATCGATAGTGTCTAATGTTACAATTATTATTTTCTTAAAATGTTGCATTTTGTTATAAGTATAATATAACGCGAAGCGTTAACTTCGTAATTTCGCGCGCTCCTCTATATCCTACATTGATTCACGAATGGAAACAATGCTGAAAAAACGCGCATAGCCCGCTTTTCAATAACTCTTCGCGTTTTATTATACAGGCATGACGCTCACTAACCTATGTGTACGACAGGCTATAAGGTGCGCCGCGCATATCTATAACGCTTCCCGTTACATCAGATACTCAAAAAGCGCCCTTAAATAACGTTCCGCGTTATTTATTATCTAAGAATAATGTGCGCTATCGATATCTATTGTGCGCTATCGATTAGTGTCTTATGTTACAATTATTATTTTCTTAAAATGTTTCATATTGTTAGCAAAGTCGGAATTCATGTCATACAATTTAAGTTTCTCTATTGATGTAAATCTAGTATTTTAAACTTATCAGATTTATGATCAACACTGTCTATACAGGGTATTTCAACAATTACCTCAGTCAATTGTTTTTTTACTTGGTAATTTTTGTTTTATCAATATTTTCATCTCTTTTTTTTTAAATGTATTGTCTCATAGTTTATATCTTACATTTTATTATACTTTAAAAACTCATTTTTCCGGCATGATTTTCTTTTTTTAAATTTCGCGAAGCGCTTTTCTTTCTATTCGTATTCCTTAAGTGAAATATTCATCAACATAAATCTTCATCAGTTCCTTTTAGTGTTTATTCCTGCTTTCACTTCGTAATCGAACATGAATAGATCTTGGAAATCCTTTAGACTCCAATCTCTCAATACTCTCAATCTCTTCTCTTTTAGAGTCAACATCAATCTTGTCAACAATAATTTTATGAATAACGGTTTCCAGAAAGCCTTCATCTCTGACCTCCAGTATTCCATTAATTATCAGATTCTTTGCTCTCATTAACCGTTCTATTCTCTGTATTCTGTCACTGTGATCTTGGCTTTCTTTCCTCAGCATAATATCATTCTTTTTTTTGAGCAAAACTATTTCCATTTTTGTTTGAAGATGCTGTTCATTTATCTTATTGATTTCAAGCCTTAAGTTCTTTATTTCTCGCTTGTTGTCATCTATTAATTTTTTTAATGTATCTGTTTGTTGGATAATTTCTTGTAAGATCTTTTCTGTTTCCGGCATTTTCTTTTTGTAGTTTATAATATTCTTCAACTACTTAATAACTATTAGAGCAGAAGTTTAAACGAAAATTTTGTTGAAAAAATTTAGAGAGAGAGAAACGTTAAAATAAAATAAATAAATAAATAATTTTTTTTTTTATTTTTAATCTGCCTTTGCTTGGATTTGAACTCAACTAAATACTTACTGTTATTTTTGAAGCCTGGCATCCTAACCACTCGCCTACCTAATAGTGTATGTGTTTCATATTCTAATATTTTGAATGATATTAAAATGGGATGAAATAACCTTATTTTATTATTTCAAATGTTTGAAAGTTTTTTTTTTTTTTTTTTTTTTTTCCGTGTATGCTACAAACTTTATTTCTTCACATTAAATTCAAATACACAGTTAATATCACAAGAAAATATTTCTAGGCATACTTGCTATTATAGTTGGTTAACACAATTCCACTTTTTACCACAATTTTCAACAGCTCTTCTAAATCACGTCTACAAAGATTGGCATATATATATAGATACTACATGTTTAATATTTAAATTACAACGAATAAAAATATTGAATAAGTAAAACTCAGTAATTTCAAAGATTGTTAACCAAAGTATACATTTTATTTTTAAAAATGGAATATGTTACACTAAAAAAAATTAAAATAATGACAACCTCACCGAAGTTGGCCGTTTCATATTGAAATATAGTAAAAATACTTTCAAAAAATTACCTAACGATTGAGACAAGTACAGCTAAAAATTTGTATTTATAATAAAATGGATATTGATAAAAAATCACTGAAGTTAAATAAACAAAATCATTACTGCTATGGAAAAGATTGATTTTTGTTTAAAGTCATGCATTTTATTGATGGAAAATAAAATTGTACTTATTTAGAATGTGTTAATAAAGCGAATCGCTGAATTAAAAGAAAATTTCTTTGCTGAAAACTTTTGCGTTTGTGTGAACTTCACCACTCAACCCCGTACGGCAGTTGTATCGCATTCGTGGCACCATTCGCAATATTTGGTCTCGCGATGAGGTTGAGACAACCTCATATCTTTTAGTTTTAATAATTTTTCTTTTCAGTGTACTAGTCAAAAATGCAAATGAAAGTCGATTTCTTTGGTAGCTTTTTTTGGATGATAGTGAGTTATACTTCTGGTTTGTTATTTCTTATTATTCAAAATAATTAATGTATTTGCGAATAAATTAAAGTTAATATAAAGAAAATTGTGCTCTGTTATATTATTGTTTACTAAAAAATCCAAAAGAAGTAAATAAAATCTAATAAATTTTGATTTATTAGACATATGCCTTATAAATTTTGTTGTTGTAATGTTTTGAGAATTTTATAAAAAAAGACGTTGAACAGAAAGGATTCTAAGAATAATATTGTGAAACAATATTTGAATCGTATAAAATAAAAAAAATTTATCTAATTCAACAATTAAAAAAAGTTAGTAATTAAATGGATATTTATCAAATAATTATAACTTCCTTATTATTTAAAATTATATTCAGCTTCAGAGTCAGATGGAATCACTAAAGTTTTTGTTATGCAAATAAATAAAGCAAATTAATCAAAAAAAAAAAAAAGAAACAAAAAACAAAAAATACAAAAAATACAATCAACAATGTATAAAAATGTAATTGCGGAGTCAAATAAAAATATTTTTCAACAAAAATAAATTGAATTAATACAATTAGTAAAAAACAATCCAAAACAAAAATTCGTTTCACGGGTACTATACATTTTATGATGGCTAAGTTTTTTATGACAGAAATAGGCAAGACGGCACAGCATTGTTTAGAATACCTGGATAGTGTATGAAATTAATAATGATAATGATAATGATAATGTATAAAACATTCTATAGAATGCGTTATTATATACATTATCAGTAGAGTACCTATAATAATGATTTATTACGTGATAAGTAGTAATAGTAAAGAACTACGTATTATAACCGATCAGTGTTCATATACAGTGTGCATTGTTTGAGATTTTAACGAGTTAAAAATATTAGTAAGAGCTAACCATAATTAATTTAATTTAAAGTAATTGTATTAAAAAAGAGTTTCTAGAAAACATGGTTTTTAATCTTAGTCAACATTCAAGAACCATTATAATTAAATTTGTGATTCCATGAACAAATAAGTACAGATTCCGTTTCGATCTTATGCCTTAGTATACCTGCATAAAAAATATATCAGGATAAGCAGATAAGAAAAGCACTAGGAAACAAATTCCTGCATAAACTGAAATGATTAATCAACACAAAGTAACATTTAGTTTATTTTGAAATAAAAAATTTATAATATAAATCCAAATAAACAATTAAGAATGAATTATATTTATGTTTGGTAAATGCAAACGAACCTACTCAAAAGTAATATTTATGAAAGATACGACGACATATTAACTATTTGTGATAGACCATAAAGAAATACAACCACAGCAACACTACAACAACATTATTTACTTCTATATGGGCATTTCTCTACTAACAGGAAAATCATGGTCCAAGCAATTTTTTTTACGTTGGCTATATTAATGCATAGTTTTACCTATTAAAACACATAATATATAACCTGTTATTTGAGGAGTCAAGTTTAATCAATATTTAGAATCATAATCATTTCATAAATTCGGTCTAAAAGCCACTAAAAACAGTCCTCTGTTATGTCCTAATTCCGGATCGAGTATGACTCGGTTCGGTTTTTATTAGTTGTATTTAGAAATGTAAAATTTTATAACTCTATAAACATAAAGAATATTGAATGCATATGAACAAAAAACTATTTTAACTTTAAAGAAGTTTTTAGTACTAAAAACTAGTGTTCGAATTTTGTCCATACATTTTTGAACAATCCTCTGTCACAATTTGAATATCGCGCCACCAAAATATTAAACACTATTGTGGTTACATTTCGCGGGGAACGGAACGTTGACAGTGTGTAGTTGACTCGGTTGCCATGCTAAACAAGTTCCCGCTAGTTTGCGTAGTGACAACTCCACGTCCGTGTGGGAACCGCGTCTCTGTAGTGTTGAGTGAACATTCCTCTGGTAAGTCTATTTTACGGTTTTTTATATGTTATAATTATATTTATTCAACAACAAAAATTGATTAGTGTGATAATTTATAGCTGTTTCTGTGTTGTAAAGTAATATTTAAACTAATACGTGGTATGACATTTTTTACGTCAAAATAACAGTCCTCTGTGCAACAGTCCTCTGGAAATTTATAACACAGAGGACTGTTCAATGTGACAGAGGATTGTTTTATTTGACGTTCGTGTATTTTATTAATATTCTTTATAGTCTGCACTAACTTATTGCTTGCTGATAGCCTCTTTCTTTCTTACATTGGCCTGTCACGCTAATTCAGGTCTTTTGTTTTCTATTATTATGGATTTTGGAATATAAAATAATACGTACCTAGTAACTAACTGTTTTTAAACCCTTACGGGTTTTTTAAATATTGAAGTATGTTTTATTATTTTAGTATTGCCACAATGCCACCAAAGAAGAAACCTAAAACCAAAGAAGAAATCAAAGAGCAGAAACGAATTGCAGAAAGATTAAGATATCAACGGCTAAAAAATGACCCTGTAAAAAGAGAGCAATTAAAGGAAAAAGAACGACAAAACTACCAAAGAAAGAAGGAAAAAGGTACAAGAAAGCTAGTTAAAGATATGAGTCGACGTGAACACAAAGCTGTGACTAAAGAATGGAGAAAGCACTGTACTACCTATCGCGCAAAAAAAAAAGCTTTGAAAGAAATTACAAACAATTTTGTACGACAAAATACGCCCGAATCCGAGGGTTCACCTTCTCCTCGAAGTTCTGTCTCTCCATCAATACTATCTATGAGCACTCCACGAAGTGATGCAAGTAATGCAAGAAAGCGTAATGCTAGAAAGAAACGAGACAAAATTATGAAGGATAAAGACAAAAAGATCGAGTACTACAGAAAAAAATCTGAGAAGTATAGGAAGAGATTCAAACGTTTAGAAAAAGCTAAGACAAAGGAAAATGTAGACACACCTAACACTAAACTTACAAAAATGTGTGATTCGCCAGAAACTCGCAGAGAAGTAGTCAAAAAGGCGCTATTCGGTGAAGTGTTGAATGCCCAGCTGAAAGAAAACTACGCTAATTTAAAAACCTGCAAAGAAAAACAAATATTCGGAAAAGTCGTGTCCGGTAAACTAATACACAAGTACAAGTTATGGCGAAGCAAAGATAGTTCTATATCTTATAAAACAATTCAGAAGTCAGCGCGTCAATCAGTTTTAGTACCCAAGCTTCGGACTCGTAAAGACAAAATTTCAACTGATTGCATAAACACTATACGAACTTTCTATGAAAATGATGACAACAGCAGACTTGGCGCAGGAAAACGAGAATGCCTGACCAGAAAAGGTGTTAAAAAACAGAAAAGATATCTATCAGATAGCATCGCAAATTTATACAAGAAGTTTCAAGCTGAACATTTTAAAATAAGCTACCCAACGTTTTGTCGTCTACGTCCTTTCTGGGTCATAACACCAAGTGTTAACGAACGTGACACGTGCCTATGCATAAAGCACGCAAACATCGACCTCAAACTGTCAGCATTGTACAGGCGAAGAATTTTGACTTACAGTAGTCACACTGCACTGCTTCAAAAGACATGTTGTAATCGCTATGACGAGTTATGTTTGTCACGAACCTGCCAACGCTGTATTGACAAGAATCCTGAGTACAGGCAGTTTGATGACAGCAAGCCTATTGAATTTAAAAAATGGATATCCGAGAAACAAACTTACAATGACCCCAAGACCAAGAATGCTCGAACAGTTACCAAATACCTAAAGAAAATGTTCACGGTTCGCCCTCGAGAACTAATAGAAGAGCTGCACGAAGATTTGGAAGCCTACTATCAACACGAGAGAAACATTACCCATCAATACAATGCTATCAAGAAATACAAACAAAACCTTACCGACGAAGACGCTATCATACATATGGATTTTTCAGAAAATTATTGTTCCAAATACAGTCAAGAAATACAATCATTTCATTTTGGAGGGTCCAGACTTCAGCTAAGTCTTCATACTGTGGTAGTGTATATCAAAAACTCTATCAAGTCTTATTGTACCATTTCCAAAAATCTTACACATTCACCAGCTGCTATATGGGCACATTTACGGCCAATCTTTAAAACTCTCCCACCTAACATAAAGAGCATCCACTTCGTCAGCGATGGACCTGTGACTCAGTACAGAAACAAAACGATGTTTTACATCCTGGCATCAAGGCTTCAACAAGAGGTTTTAAATGTGGAGAAGTTTACCTGGAACTATTCAGAGAGTGGCCATGGCAAAGGGGCCCCTGATGGCATTGGAGCGACCTGCAAGAGAACCGCTGATGCCGTCGTCGCTACAGGAGGTGATATTGATAGCTTGGAATCATTTATAGAGGCTATTCAACGAAGATGTTCCGCAATTACCCTGTTCACAATCGACGATAAAGCCATCCAAGAATTGACACACGACCTTCAAAATGAAACAGTTAATTTAAAAAGCTTTAATGGCACTCTAAAAATACATCAAGTAAAAGCTGAAATATTAAGAAGTCCTCTGAATACGGCTCCAAGTGCCGCTAAACTCGTAATGAAAAGTTTAAGTTGCACCTGTGAAGACGAGTGCCAGCATTTTAATTTAGGAGTATTAAAGTACAAAAACAAGACAAAACTTAACGTAGATGATATTTACACAGACTCTGAATGTGAAAACATGGACAACTCACAGGATTCCATGAAGGAGACAAACGACGACGCTGCACTGGCTGGACCTAGTTCAATCAACCAACAGAATTACACCATCGGTGATTACGTCTTGGTTAAATTTCTAGTAAGAAAGATTGAATATTGTTATGCTGCAGTAATCAATAAGATAGACACGGAAGAAGGCGAACTAACAGTAACCTTTTTAAAAATTTGTGATGACAAAGGACACACATTCAGAGTCGATGAAAATGATGTTTCTGATGTGTCCTTTGACCAAGTATTAAAGAAGTTGCCAAACCCAGATATTGCCCGAAAAGGGAAACGAATATTTTATTATTTTAATATACCTGTACCTGTTTTTGAGAAATAAGTCTGCATTGATAAGTAACCAAGGCTGATTCTTAGTACCTAAGCTTTATTTTGTTTTTAATTATTTTAATTCGTTACTTAGAAAGCTAAGCTCGCAATTTGTTCCTGATAAATATAAGTATTTAAATTCTGTATGTTATGTAGTATTCAATAAAGAAGAGAATTTATTTGATTAAATTTTATAATTAATATTGCGTTTTTCTTCATATAAACATTGACATAAACTGTTTTCTGGGTGGAAAAAACAGTCCTCTGGTTGGCAAAACAGTCCTCTGTCGCATTTTTTTACAAAATTGCCTATAATTCGAAAAATAAGGAAAAATTACAATGGTTTCTTGTTTATATGTATTTATATTATAACTATCTATCGACTTAACATATTATATTTTTCATTTTCTAGAAAAATAGGGTTGGGACAACTGTCAATAGACAAGTTTCCAGTTAGTAGAGAAAGGCCCATATGCCGAATATTGAATTTACAATTTTTGGATATTAACAAATCTATAAAATAATTCTTTCAAGTAAAAATAAAATGATCTCTATTTAAACAGTTTGGTGGGTATCCTTATTATAAAACATGAGTCAACACGTTCAACAAATCGCAGTCAAACGTTAAGAGATAATTTCTTTACCAATATGAATGATAGTACAGGCTCGGTGATTCCTTATTGCTTTTCTGGCCATGACTTTTTTTTGTTTTTTGTAAAGCAGCTGATTCCAATAATAAAAAAAGAGAAATTTCAGATAATTAAAAAACGATAAATTACACCCAACTCAGTATGCAGTATAAATAATGAACTGACTAGTGAGCAGTGGTTTGGGGTATATGAAACAGACTGTATAAATAGGAAATTTAATTATTTTATGAATATATATTTAGACAAAATTAATACTATTGAACCTGTGCACTTTAAAAATATTTAGTTGCGAAAAATTACAATTACTAACAAAAGGAATCATAACATCTATTAACAATTGTGAAAATTTAGTTATTAATAATAAATATAATAGGGCCCTCAATAAAACAGAAAATACAATAAAATTTTACGAGAAGTTATAATAGCTTCTAAAAAAATGTCAGTTTCTAAACGAATTTATGAATCACAAAACAAAACCAAAACTGTCTGGCAAATAATACGAGAGAAAGCTTCAATTAATACATCACTGGGAGACGTAATTATATCATAAAAGAAAATGATATTGAAATAACTGACACTTATGAAATAACAAACACATTTAATTATCATTTCACAAAATCGCTAAATATATCAGTTTGTAATAATAATGTCTACATTGTAGCCCTTTACACTGCTTTGTAGTAACAATATTATCTTTATTTTATCCGTATTTTATACTGCTTTAATTAATATGACGCAATACATTGCAGCCCTTTACAATGTTTTGTAGTAAGAATGTTATCGTTATTTTATCCTAATTTTATTAATATGACACACTACATTTCAGGCCTTTACACTGTCTTGTAGATAGAATTTTATTCTCATTTATCCTGATTTTATGAATATGACACACTACATTAAAGACACACTATAGTGGTAATCTGGCTCTTTCTATTCTACTTTTAGGTAATGTTTGAATATGCTTAATGAGTGTTGTTCACTCATTATTAGTGTCTGTTTAAGTTTTAAGCATGATATAAATTGGGATTCCATAATTGTATTGACTTATTCCAATTGTATCACATTTCAAAATTCTTATGTTGTATTGTAAATTTATGTACAATTTGAAACAAATAAAATATTATTATTATTATTATTATTATAGAAAAAAGACATTCAAGGTATACATTTTTTTGTGGTAACGAGAGTTTTGGTACGTATACATAAAATTAATTATTTGGTTTTACAAAAATAAAAAAAATAAATACGTCATGAAAGGTATCGTTGGCAGCCATTTTCCCATACTAATATTCTTCTTACCTAAGGGAAAATTTCTTATACAAACATGAAAGACTATCATTGCCTTTTCAGGACATGTGATTTTAAAAAAAATGCTTCAACATCTAAATATAAAATATTTGAAAAATAAAAATTGTATGATCTTGCCGTGTGGCAAGGTAAAGTGCTAATTTCAATTAATAATTTTATGACAATAACAAAAAATGAGAAGGTTGAAGCAAATCTTCAATCGTTTTTTTATTTAAAAAGAAAATTGTAAGTAAACGAATGTATTTATTTGATGAACGTGAAGCGGGAATTTTAAATTAGTCAAATTTCCATAAAATTACATATTCAACATAACATACAACATACAATTTCATGCAAACCCTTATGTGAAGTTGGTCAGTCACTAACTCATATAATTTATCATACACTTCTAGGAAGTAAAAAAAATGGACTTTTTTGCATAACGCATGACACCCGAAAATTGTTGGTATAAACACTCCCCTACATTATATGTTTCAGTTCAATAAATACTAGAAGGATGGAATTTTTTTATTTCGATGAGTAATAAAGTCAAATTAACACAACAATTCGAAAAATAATTGATCGCAACTTCTAGAAATTAGGAAAGACCTCAATAAAATACCCTTGCTAAATGTTTCTTTAAATACTAAAGAGATGCTTTTTTTGCATTCGGCGGAGAATATCTTCAAATTTTGTAATTTGATTTGGAACACTTTTTGATGCCTGGCATATGCAAGCAAAATTTTATATTTAAGCATACACGACAACTAACGCCTATCCCGTATTTTTCTTTCTACAAATCCTAGAAAATTATCGTGTTCTGCTTTCAGCATCTTCGAATATCTATTTTAATGCAGCAATTCCATAAAATAAAAAGTCTCACTACACCCCAAAGTAAATATGACTTATAAAATTAAAGGTAAAATAAGTAATGTGCGTAATAAGGTAAAATAAGTAAAAAAGTGCGTGATTTATACAAGAGTGTTTTGTGCAGCTGTGGTTGTAATAAATTTTTAAAACAACTAGCAAATGGATTGACTTAAATGAGTTTAATCACTACGATTTTCCAATTCTTACACGACCAGACTCTTCTAATATTATTCGCTTTATCACCTTAATATGGCCGGTATAGATGCAACTGACAAATATATACAGGATATATATAAAGTTCCCAACGAATCACCGATTTATCTTTTACAATATACATAAGCAATATACAATATCCACGAATATAAATGAGAAATGCAAATGGAAACATCATTCACTTTTTTATTTCAGTTTTAAATCATTCCTTTGTATGTAATGGACCCCTCTGTTGATTTGCTTAATCCATGCCTTAAACTTCCAGATTTTGCTTTTCCCAGTCTGGCCAACTCCAGTCTGGAAGCCTTTTTTTCGTATTTTTCGTTCAGAAGTTATTTTAAATACACCCACACACATCCACATCCAAAATGTTAAAATTGCACTGTATAGATAACATGTAACGAAACTTACTAAACTAGCTTATTTCTTCTTTATGCCGAATGTTTTGAACTAACGTGAATAATGATATGGACTATTTATAGTATGATTTCTATGTTCTATTTCAGTGCAATTTTGAAAAACAACAAAGCTAAATAAATGCACATGTGAATATTTTATCAGATACAGCAATTATGATTGTCTCTTATTTATTCTGTATTTAATCTAATTTTTAATTATTATCGTCATTAATTCTTAAAACAAAGAAATATGGATAATTTTCATACAAACCAAATATTAGAAATGATAGACTTTGCTGGTTATTTCCAGATATTCGACATGCAAGGTTTTAAACGATGTAAAAAGTATAATTGTAAATATTCTCAATTCGATTTCCGATAAGGCACAGTTTTGAAACGCTTATTTCTTTGTTTTATTGTCAAAAAGTAATCTGAAGGACAGAATGGTGTTTATAAAAGATAATCTAATTACCCATTGCAATAATATTTACAATGTATTCATTTAAAAAAATTAGTCCGTTAGACTAATTCCATACTATTGTCAGTAATTAAAATAGTTTGTAGTGTTCCAAAAAAAAATCAATAGCATTGAGTTACTATACATACGTTTTAAAAATTGGTAAGCATTTGCATTTGATGACATGTAACATTTAATCAGGTAACACAAAAGCAAATTTTTCTATAATGAAAGCAAAAAAATTTAAACTTAAGTAATTATTTTGAAAGATTTTTCATACTTTATTTTAATTATTTTCTATCCTCCTGAACATGTTTGCGATGCTTGATCACTGCGTTAAGATGCAAAATATTTAGGTTTAAATGATAGGAGTGAGAGGTATGTAATTGGAAGCTTTCGATTGTATGGTTTCAGGTGGAATAGTATGAAAATAAATGGTGTGAGTGTGTGTGGCATGTATGGCGTAGCGGAGAGCGTGAGCCATCTAATAGAAGACTACCCAGGAGTTGAGGGAAAAGAAAAGCAGGAAGTGCATAATCTTCGATTGCTCATTGCGACGATTATTTTTAATGTATCTGACCCTCAGATGCCAAAGCTTGTATACATATAAAGCCTATATATAATTAATATATACGTTTGTAACATATGTCCAATACGTTTCTAACATACTTCAGTTACCATCGACCAATTGTCACAGTAATACCGTCCTCAACGGCAACATCGAATATAACTATTACCGAAGTCGATTAAACGAATTAAGTAGTCACGATTTGAAATAAATTCGTAAATTTTTGTATTTAATGAAAATAAATGTTTATTCAGTAAATAGTCATCGTTATCTGGAAAAAAAATCGTCATATTTTATTTTATAATTATGACATATGTAGTTCCTATCACAATCTGTTCTTTTCTGCATATTACTTTTTCAAAATAATGTCGATGTTTCACATCTGCCAGACGTCCCGTGACGGCTCACATTTTTTTATCTGATGTTCATGTATATGGATTACTCCAAAGACAGAATCATCAAGTCTGTCTTACAGTTTTATTTTATTTATTTTTAACTGAAGTTCATGTATTAGGAATACTTCAAAGGCAGAATCTCAAAGTCAATCGTACAGTTTCGCAGATAGTCGCACACATACAAGCATACCTTTCTTTTACTTTCATAATACTAAAAGTTGTATGCTTCTCCTGATTACCCGATTATAGGAATGGTTTGGTAGTTTCCTGGAACAATTGTTTTCATTCAAACTTTCGTGAACAAATAAACACGCAGCATGCTTCTTGTTTCAGGGCAGTTAAAAGCAGCAAAAGTTTTTGGTATTAATGTGTTATTGAATTTAGATCGTCATTTATGCTTACAATTTTAATAATAAACATAGAAGAGACCTACATCAGTCAACTTTCTCTTGTAAAAACTAATTTTGCTCAACCAATAGACTCGTAGATGCCAATTTAAACCTAATAATATGACTTTCACCAGCAAATCCCTCTGTTGTTCATTTCCAAAACGTTTCGCCTGGTATCCCTAGTATCTTTCTTTTTGTATTATTTAAATATTCCAAAAACAGTTGTTCCACGATTGGTTCTACTGTGTTCGGCGGTTATACCTGAGTAACAATATATCTGCATTAACTTTTAATTTTAGCCTTTTCTAATTTATATATGATGTTATATTAATATATAATTATATAGTAATATACATATGGATATGGCGCTTATATGTAGTAATATGTATGTCACTGGAAAAATTTATCCTCCAGTTTTCCTCCAGAAAAAGGTTGAAATTTCATCAACATGTACACTGAAAAAAAATTCTTAATATCAACCGATATGAGGTTGTCTCAACTTCATCGCGATATCAAATATATCGAATGGGCCCACGAACGTGATAGAACTACCGTACGGTGTTGAATGGCGAAATTGACAAAAGCGTATGAGTTAACATATTTGGATGAAAGTAATATACTGTCTAACATATTTCAGATGATGTTGTTTTGAATGATTCTACCACTCATAAATATTATTTAAAAAAATACCTATGTGATTGTTACAACCACATGGGCAGGTTTATTAGGTTTATTAAGAAAAGTACATTTCTTCAAGTGGAATTTGATCCATCGACATATGGCTTACTATTGATTTAAGTGTCTTAGGTCCAGCGCTGTACCAACTGCGGAACCGATGCTTGTTATATAGGAACAAAAATATGTCATTAATTATAAAAATGATCAATAAGTTTATTTCAAACTCTCTGTAAATAAGTACCAATAATGTTCATGTAGTTCACTCCAGCCCACATTGGCTAGACATGACAGTTATGTATTCGTAGTAAACATATCCTAAATTTAAATCAAATGTAAAAATATATTCTTTTAATTATTCTATTCGCTTTATATACACGATTATATATTCCAGCTTAGTTCAATTTTATTTTCCATCAATAAAATGCATGACTAAACTAAAATCAATCTCTTTCATAATAATGTTTTTATTTCTTTAACTTTAATGACTTTTATCAATGAATTCATATTTTCAATTCAATCTCATTCTATTGTAAATACAAATAGTTAGCTGTCCATGTAACAATCATTAGCAAATTGTACTTGCAACAATCATTAGTAAGTACTATTACTTTATTTCAATATGTAACGGCCAACTTAGGAATGAGGTTGTCAATATTTTAATTTTTATTTCATTGCACTAGTCAGAGTAAGCTAAAGCTAGGTAAAGTAAACACTCAGTGTCAAATAGTACTAAATAATAAAAAGTGAGTATCACGTTAACATAATTAAGAGTAGATGATTAGCTTGAACAGAATATAATCTTGAAAGCAGTAAGTGAACGGAATCATAGGAAAAGCCGCGGACCCGGAAAACTATTTGAACCCAGAGAATTAACGCAACTGTGGGCGAAAAATTAATTTTTACTTAATAAATCAGATAATATCCTGTTAACGCTAATTTTCTACTACAAATTATCTCAACGTGAGACTCACGCTAAGTACACGATAGTACCTGTATATTCTTACCGTAAAAAAACAACAACTAATAGAAATGTTTGTAGACCGTCATTTGTTACCACCCAGAAATCTGATATAGTTCTTGCCCTTTAACTAAATTAATTTACTTTTACTATGCCACAGTAGGTGACATCTTTCTAGAAAAGTGTGTTAAGTCATTTTCAATCAACTGTTCCTGATGCTTTAAGAAAGATTTCACTAAAAGGAAGAGTCAAATCTTACGAACCCGCGACCTTTCCTGTAACATATATATATATATATATATGGATACGACGGTTTACTACATTTTTGTTTGATATTTTAGGTCGTCAGTTTTTTAACTGTTATATTAATTCGCATGAATTGAGGGATAGGAGTAGGAGGCTTGACCATGTGACGAGCTCAGATGTTCAATCAAGTTGGTTGTCTTCACAGAGTATGCTCTTATCTGATTGGTTGCATAAACACCAATGGTAATATAAATATTATCGAAGATAATAAATGAGAACTCTAGGATATGTCGAAAGAAATTTCGATTTTTGCCCCAATTTCTTAGATCAGTTTCTTGTATTTTTAAAATACATATTTTCGACTACCAAGTAGTCATCATCAGTAAGAATTAGGTAATGAATGTTATTCTTTGCTAATTTTGTGGCGGTGACTCACTATTTTTGAAAAAGTACTTCAAAATGTTGATTTCGCTAATAAAAAGCCACCAAAAATTTATTTCGGAAAAATACGCACGCTTTCTTGCCATCTTGCCAAAAACTTAAATTAAATTTTAAAGTGTCAAAAATGTGGGCATCCAATTTTATGACGTAATATGGGTATCACTATACGAAATAACACAAATAAGTTTGACAGGTATATTCATAGACATCTGATTATAATAAATATAAATACTTATAAACTATGTATATATACCCAACTGTCTATATTGAACTAACTGATGGTCTATGACTCACAGCAGGGCTTACCCGCGTTTTAGATCACGTGATATACAGTTTCAAAATTACGATTTTTAATTTTAATATTTTAAAAGAAAAATGTGCTTTTATGACTCGAAATCAGAATATTTGAGTATATTTTTACATAAATTTTAACTTTTTTCAAATTTCATGATTTATTTTTGACCAACGATAATACCCTGTTTTTACACTTTTTGGGGAAAAACAATTTCGATATTATGAATCCGTTAATTTATATACGTTAGAAATGTATCACTTTTCTAACGCATTAACAAGCCTAAAAAAATTTGTTATGATATTGATAAACGATACTTAAAGATTAGCTAATCAACATTGAAATTACCAAATTAAACAGTTAATAATGAATGACACCGTAAGGTGTTTTGAGTCAATATTATTATGTCAATAATACAAATATCTAATTAACATTCTATGGTTTTACAATGGTAACTATTACACTCCCAAATAACATGTAATATATATTTCAAAATGGATACCTTGCGGTTTTAAACGTCACAGTTTGTGGTTATTCCTTAAGGCAAATATCTTCTCTTATGCACACATACATAAAATATGTATACATACAGACGTACTGAATTGGTGCAAACGATTCCACTAGAACTTTAATATCATCAGGTGGATTATACTTATGGAGACGGGAAAACGAAAATTAAATCTTCTATCTTTTAACGTTTCTGAAGAAACCCATGAAAAGTAAATTTGCATACGCCATGCAGCATATACCCAAAAATTCCTCACCCCAATTTACTACCGACTTTCGATTAAACTTTGTAACTAGGTATCGAAATTAATTACACACCATTTACATTTCAAAAATATAATAGAAAAGTGGCATTTTTTTCTATGGAATATAATTTTTGAAATCTACATACTATTTAATGCATTTTTAATCACAAAAAAATCCTTCAAAATCAAACGCTGTCATTTTCAAGTCAGAGTCAAGAGAGTGACTATTCGATGCAATGTACGAATTTTTATTTTCTTATAGCTTTTTCTTACAATTTGCATTAGCCTTATCTTGTATAGTTTCTTAGGAAATATGTGGAATAAATTCAATGAACTTACTCTCCCACACTCTCTGAGTGCTATTAGAGGGGTTTGGCAATGCAATTTAGCACAAGAAACCGATTACTTGAATTATTTACCAATTTGCAACCTTGGGAAACAGACTTAAACAATTAAGTGGGCCTTCCATTTCAGAAACTTCAAGCAAAACCATAAAATATAGAAGGTTGCCAATTTGTGGTTAACTTTAAGTTATTTGTAGTGAAGTTTAGATCTCAATTTTATACGAACCTTAGCTGATCATATTAGAAGGGTTTAAAGGATGAAAGTTAGTATATCCTGATTCAGTTAGCTTGCACCGCAGAGATAACTGAAAGCCATTCACCAATTTACTAGCTTCAATAACTACTTGAAGTATAAAACCCTAAATTTCAAAGAGGCAGGAATAAATCATTTTTATGGCGCAGTTAAAATTACTTCTGTTCTATCGTTTTTATATTTTTATAAAATCAGAATAAAAGTTACAATGATGAACATTATCTTATCGGGGTGTGTGAATGAATGTGTAGCAGGTATATTGGAAAGGTTTATCAGGATAGGAATGGGGGTTCAACATAATGTAAGAACAAACCCAATGTTGTTGGTGGTGGAGGAGGGAAGGATTTTAGTGAAAATGATAGTATATTGTATTGTACCCATGGGACAATCATGTTCAACATTCACAGAGTTCTGTGGGTTACCAATGATCACATAAAATATTATATATATATTGAATGGTACAAGAACATCAATCTTATAAAAACTTTGTCGAAAATAAATGCATTGAACAAAAAAGAGCAATGAGACATAATAAAAAAAGTAATGTAGGGAATTAATAAAGCTTTGGCTTTATTCATTTTGCACTTTTTTCGAAATTTAACTTTTGCATACAATAAGGTTTGCATTTTTTGGGTTTGGTTTCCAAACATGAAAATGCAGGGTAATTACGAAAGATTCATTGCGTTTTAAACTCTCACAGTGTCAAAACTATAGAACTAGAAAAATCTTATCTATTTATACCTCATTCAAAATGTTCAGCTCTTCCATTTTTTATTACAAGTTGTCAGAGTTTCCTTGGGGCTAACCTGGTGTAATAAATTCTTCGCAGGGTCATAAAAGATTAAAAAAATGAAGTCTTGTCAATAGAAATCATTTAATGTGAAGTGTATGTTCCCATAATTGTACAATGTACTACCACTTGTAACATTATTAAAGATACAAAACTGACTTTATACAGAAAAGTTTTACTGGTAAACAGGTGCTGACGATGAAACAGTAGAGTAAGATCAACTGAAACCCTTGGCCACCCGAATTTTATTTCTATGAGTTGAAGGCTGTACGTTTGTCTGACTTTCAAGTATCCTCTTGGGTTCGCAAACGGTCCTATTTTCTTCTATTGCAACAAAAACGAGATTTTCGGTTAATTATCTACACATTTTTGAAACTTTTGACTTTTTGTAAAAGTTACTTTTGTCGCCAGGAAAGAAAAAGAACAACGATTTCTATAGCGACAGATCTAAGCTTGAGCGTAAAGTAGATTGTCAACTTAAGGTTAACACTTCTGACAAGAGTCACTCTGGTATATATGAAATAGAAGTAATGTCCACGAACAAAGTATGTGAATGGATATATCACGTAAATAAACGGAATGTTTGAAACATTTTTACCCAAACTCGTTTGGATTCAATTCTCTGTAATTTTAAGAAAATATCTAAAAAATAATGCTGACAGAAATTTTGATCTTGGTTTTTTATTTATGTCGATTTAAAATCATAATATTTTTGTGCGATTTTTTTTTTTTTTGAAAATACCACATATCAAAAATGCTTCGGTTAAAATTTCCGCTCATTTTATTTTTGAAGTATATGAGCCTTAAAAAAATGTATCAAACAGAAAAATGTTTTGATGGCATGTCAAGGGTGATTGTTGATAGCGTGTAGTACATACATTTTCATATTATTAGAATACGCTTGTATTTATAACGTTTGAGAAATATTCAGAATTAAAAAAATGAAATACCAAAGAAAGTTAAATAATTAAGAAAAATAATTTTGTTAAAAAAAATTGTTTTGAATTTTCTTAGAACACTCTTTACTACTTATTCAGAATAATTACCAAAAGTAAGCATAACTAATATGACCCCTGCAAGTGAGAATGAAAAAGAGAATCAAGCAGGTTACTAAAGTTTGGATTCGTATATTGGAAAAGACAATACCCGTATGTTTAATGGCCATTTGATAGAATCGGTGCACAGCGTTGTTGTTATCTAACATAATGAATGTTTGGACGTGCTGGACAATACAAGGTTCACATTAAAAAGTTTGCAGTCATATAAATTATTACGATGTTTATTCAGTGTCCGTTGTGCGATGTTTTTTCACCATCTTGATAATATATAAGACATGGAAAGTTGAATAGTAGTTTAGTAGATATAAATATATCTTACTAGAATCAACTTTGAAAGAAATTGAGGTTGACTTTTTAACATGTTCATTGAGCCTCAGTCAACTTTACAAATACAACACTTCACAATGTGCTGGAACTAAGCAGGGTAGGACAGAATGTTCTAGAGTTGTGTTAAAATGTGCCGTCGAGAAAATGGGAAATTTCAGAAAAATAGAGAAATGGCGGCCAAAATTAAATTTTTGGTCAGCAGGGTGATTTCGTTTTTTCTACACAACTTTTTTTTTTCAATTCGAAAATCACCCTGCTTAGTTCCAACACATCCTTTTCTACCTGCTTAGTAGCCAAATGTAAAGAAAGCATGTTCAATCCAAAAACCAATAAAAAATAAGATTGCTTTGTCCCTTCCTTGCAATAAATTACTAGTTGCTAGAAAGCTATAAGTCCTAGAGAGATGAAAATTTGAGTTGAACTTCGAGTTGATTCCTGAAAATAATCATTCATTTTGAAATAACGTAAAAATACTTTCAAATAATTTCCTAACTATTGGAACAAGTACAGCTAAATTTTTGTATTTACAATAGAATGGGATTGAGTTAAAAGTATGAATAAATTGATACAAAATCACTGAAGTTAAATAAACAAAATCATTAATTCTATGAAATAGATTGATTTTAGTTTAAAGTCATGTATTTTCTTGATGGAAAATAAACTTGTATTTAGTTTCTCAAAATTTTTTCGTGTTTGCTTTAAATATAGAATTTAGTTACAACGAATACGTGATGTCATGCCTAGTCCATATGTGCTTGCGTCAACTACACGATGTTGTTACTAACTAACTGTGTGTTTGAAATAAACTCATTCATCATTTTTATAATATATACAATATTTGTGAACTTATAAAACAACCATAAGTAGCACAGTCGGTATAGCAGTGGACTTAAGATACTACAATTAATAGTAAACCATATGTGCCGGTTCAAATCTAACTAGCAGAAAAATCCCGCTCTTGTGGTTGTAAGAATCTCGTCAGTATTTTGTTATAATATTTATAAGTGGTAGAACCTATCAAAAACGTTGCATTTCAAAACCACTCATGAGTTTGTGTAAGCTTCACCACTCAACCCCGTACGATAGTTGTATCACATTCGTGGCACCATTCGCCATATTTGATCTCGCGATGAGGTTAAGACAACCTCATATCAGTTGATATTAAAAATTTTTTTTAGTGTACTTAACATACCCAATCAACCACCATCCTCTAACTACCTATTTGTAAAATATTTCTCATTTAATTCATAGAAATATCATTACTTTTAAGAATTCTTTAAAAACCGTATGGAACCATCCTAGACAACTTTACAAGCCAAGGTAATTTTATAATATGTAATGAGCTTAGGTATTTTTACAACAATATATGCGTAGCGGCCAAACTTATAACACTTTTTTTTTTAACTACGGGTGTTAAAAATATGTAGTTCAACCTAACTAAATATGGCTTTCAACTTATAGCATACGCTGACCGTATTACTAAAGGTTTTTGTGTGTATTGAAGAAAGAAAGAAACAACCTCCAAGTAGGAATTTCAGTCCCTCCATATCGTATGCAACCAACAATGACAAAAAGAAAAGTGGGCACATCAAAAACAAGAGCGGTCGGATAAACTAAACTAAGGGTTGAGGGTCGATGAGTCATTTTTTTTATAACAATATTCCTATTTAAATGTTTCTGCTTCGACGGTTAATTTATTTCTATTGATCGAAACTTGACTTGAAGTACAAAACAATATCTCGCTGGTTTTTTAATGTTTTTGAAAAAACAAAAAATTATTGGGCGAAGGACTTGCTTGAAGTCCGGTTTCTCAGCTTCAATCAAAAGTTTCTTAATTTTATTATATGAAAACTTCTATTTAATGTCTTTTTAAAAGGGTTATTTATTGTGTATCTTTACAAAATTTAGTGGCTACCTTTATGTTGCTTCCACGTTTCCATTTATCAAAAGATATATATACAATTATTTTTATATGGCCTGGAGAATTAGTATTAACTCATTTCTCTAGATGTTTTTCTGGCATCATAATGCCTTTATCATAAATTCTTTCTTTTTAAATGAAAATCTGTTCCGTGAATCATTAAACTTCCATAATTTGAGTTTTTTATGACTTTTTTTTTTTTGAATAATGATGGAACCAAATGTATATGCTCCGAAAGGTAGTTTGATAGGATAGGATAAATAAAGTGTCAAGAGGCGCCAAGGATATATTTCACTACATACTTACTTAAATGATCTTTTAATTCAATACTTAGAGTGATATTCATAACAGAAGTATGATAAAATAAATTATATATCTCTTTGTTATTCCTTGCATAAAAATAACGAAAAATGTCACATAAACAAAATAAAGGCCATGAGCCTTTTATTTTTGAGATATACGATTTTAAAGATTTTTAATCGGATTTTTGTTCCAAAACTTTATGATTGAATATACTGAAAATGAAAACATATATATTATATACGACACATCTGCTATTTTTATGAAATATATCTAAAAAAAAAAAAAAAAAAAAAAAAACAACAACAACAACAAAAAAAACAACAACAAAAAAACAACAAAAAAAAGCACACAAAAAAATCAATTTACATACCATAAACATATTTTTTGTTAACTCCACCCCCTATCTCTCAAATAAAATTTTTTTGCCAATATGTTCATATGAACATGGATGCTTCTTTCGATAGAAGAAACGTGTGCCTAACCTTTGTCAGTGTATTATTAAATTAACTTCTAAAAGCAAGCGATCGAGGTCATGTAAAAAAATGTTGAATTGCGCTACTTTACAGGAAAAAGTCGATTAAAGTTGAGCCCAAGCCATACTAGTTATTTTTTTAATAATTAAATATATGAAGTTGTAAATTTTAATGCTACAGACAAATTTATATAGCTGACAAAACGTTTGTTAATGGTTTTAACTTTGACCTTTAATTTATTAAAACAAACCAATAGGATTGTAAATTTAAATGCACATAATAAAAATATTTTCTAATAAATAATAGAAAAATTTTTAATAATAACAATGGAATAAAACGAAGGTGGTTTAAAAACATTGAAGTTTAATTTGAAATAAATATTTGAATTTAAATGGTGATCCCATACCTAAGTTTTATAGATTAAGTGAACTAGATTAAATATTCAAGTTAATGAATACAGAAATGAGATTGAACTGTTTGTATGTAAATTTGCAAAAAACACGCAATAAGGTTGAATTCTCACAATATATTTGTTATGGTACTGAAGCTCCGAATTATTATTACCAAAAAAAATCAATTTCCGTCAAAGAGCATTCAGCGCTTTTTGCACAAAATGCGTACATACAATCTTTAAATTAGTCGGTTTTTACATGCGCGCCTGTCTGCCTGTAAGTACTATGTTACCCATTAGACCGTATCTAGGAGTAGAAAAGTTCGAATACAAAAAAGGTTTTTGTTTTTTTGTTTTGAATAATAATAATTTAGTTCAAAGTCAGTTAATTCAGATTAGTTACACATTACGTAATGCTAAAAATTTGTATGCTACCTTTATGGATATCATAAACATATTTTATGATACCTTCATGGTACCTTTTTATGATACCTTTATGGGATATAGATTACCCATTCTAATAATTATACACACTTAAAATACGACATTCACCAGGTGTGTTCTGGCCAACTTGGTCCTGAGCAGACTACTTACTACGCCTTTAATTTTTAGTTGTAAGAGTTCAACGCATTTTTCCCCGGACACACTTGCTAACCTACCATTAAGGAAATACAGATACAATATTTATAATAATAATCACATTATTTAAAGATTATTTTATTTGTATAGATTAAATAGTTGCTACAGAAGACATATGTTATAAAATAGCACAGATATATAGTCTAGTTAACATCTACGATTTTTTCTAACTTTTTTGTATATTCTCCGAAAATTACGAAGCAGGTGTCATTCGATTCGTAATTTTATGTAGAAAGTTTACTGAAAAATCCGAAATGGCGCTGAAAAAAATTGCAAAAGTTATAAACAAGTAAGTGAAAAATAAAATAGGGGGCTCAGTTTTTTTTGAATAACTCAAAAAATATTGAAAATTTTCAAAATCTGAAAAAAGATCCAAAAAGATGAAGAAATTTCCTAAAATAAAATTCCAACTGCCGCAATTGTATCTCCATATTTATAATTTTTACAGAGCCTTGAAAATAGCGCAAAATACGGCAAGTTTGGCTCTCGCGCTCGTTCTGTCTCTGAGACCTACTAACAACAAAAATTATTTAAACATATAAAATATGAATATTAATAAATAAAAAAATTAATGTAGTTTTGAGATACATGAATAAACAATAATCCGTAGTTTAAAAATTTTTTCCCAATTTTTCCATTAGTTATGTAATTGTTAACTAACAATTTTTTCTATACAGAATGTTAACATAAAATCTCCGATAATTATTAAATTAAAACCCCAGAATTTTTTTCCCTCCGTGAAGTTATTCTTATTAGGCTTACAAATAAATTACCGTTTTTTAAATTTTAAAATTTTGATTTTTTAATTTGTTATTCAATACCTAAAAAAATAAATAAATAAATATACCAATGAATAGATTGACAATAAAAGTATAACAACAACAAAAATAAAACAACTGGTGACGCTACTGATTCATAATTCAAATAACTGAATCTTGTTTATAGATTTATAACTATTTTTATATAAAAAAAAACAGGGTATGCAATTTTGTATCAGCAATTTCAGCAACACTCAGTTTCTGACCCCCAAGAGCAAAAGATATATTTTTTTGCACTGCGTGAGGACTCACCCGTCGTTGTGAACTCAAAAATTTAAATATTTGCATATATGTGTGTAAAATATTATAGAATATCGTGCAAAATACCCTGTGTGATTATGGGCTCCTACTAATGTTTTTTAACCGTCGCCAGTTCCCAAAATTATCCCTTTTTCCTAAATTTTATGGAGACGGTAAACTATCGAAGCTACGTGGAGACAAAAATCGGAAAGTGGTTTTGAATCCTGGTATTAACTTATGAGTAGAAAATTGTCGGCTTCGGATATTTATAACCCGTGACTTTAACGTTAATGACTTGGTATGCAGCGTTGTAAATATTAATAGTGGAGCCAATCTTCATAGCCAAATGGTGGAGTTATTCTTGGCTGGTGGTTTTCCACTAGCTAAGTCGTGTTCCCACTCCCCCGAGTTACTTCAACATATTCCAGAGAACCTTCGTTCGTCTCAATCTATAGCTTTTGATACCGAATCCTTCGTCTGCAGTTGGGATTAAATTGGAATTCTAGAACAGATATGTTCTCGTTTAATACTGATGTTTCGTCAACAAAATGCTCGAAGCGAAATATACTGTCTGCAGTCGCGAGAATGTTTGATCCGTTGGGCTTTGTAGTACCTATCGTTCTGTTTCCAAAAATTTTAATAAAGGAATTGTGGAAACGCAAGCTTAATTGGGATGATGATGCTCCATTATCTATCCAAAATAGTTGGAAAAATTTACCGAAGAAATGCATTTATTGAAACAATTTAATGTTCCTCGCCACCTGCAAATTAATAAAGAAAGCCAAATCATATTGATTGGTTTTGCGAATGCAAGTGAAACGGCCTATGGCGCTTGTATTTATTTTCGCACTTTAAATGATGAAAACGTAAATATCAGTTTAGTCTGCTCCAAGTCAAATTGTTTTTGACTTTTGATTGTGCCGCTATTTTACTTGCAAAATTTATTTCTTTTGTGGTAAAAACTTATACTTATCGTCACAGTATTTCTAAAATTTTCGCCTTTTCTGATGCAACCGTTTTATTTAGTTTGATTTACTCGTTACCACATCTGCGTAAAACTGTTGTTGTAAACCGAGTTTCTAAAATACAATCATATGTAGAAGAGTTAACCACCGTTTTGACACAAATAGAAGCCTTACTTAATTCAAAGCCACTCTACATGCTTAGTTCGGATCCTGCTGATCCCACAGCTTTGACACTAGCCCATTTTTAGAATCAGGCTCCCCTATCATCAATCCGGTCGCTGATGAACCAACAAAATTAGTTCATGGCAAACATCAATTGGATGCTATTGTATGATCGTATTGGAAGCAATGACACATTTAATATTTGTCGGAGTTCCAATTACCCCAAACACAGAACGGTTCTAACAGCCCAGTCAAAATAGGAATTGATTTTCACAAATATTACCTACTGTTTGACTGTTTGCCTGTGTGTGAAAATTAAGAAAGAACAGTGTATAAAGTGTATTATGTGGCAATATCTTTCTATACTTACATGACGTAAAAAACCAAGGATTGCGTTAAAAAAATACCATTTACATATGCAATTTCCACAATTAACTCACTCAATTGTTTGTTTTCAGAAAATAAACTTTTATTTTTAATTAAAAATTTTAAAGTTTTTTAAATTATAACCTGATAGAAAGGTGGGTAGTTTATTATTTTTAAATTCAAATTTACAAGTCATAATGGAATACAAACAATATTCCTCATTTTGCCCACTTGGGAGCCTTTACTTACTTTCATGCACAGGAAATAAAAATGTGGTTTCCAACATAGTTTGTTAGCAGTACTTACACCTAAAAAATTAATGTACTGTATTGAATTAATGTTAAAATTTATGTGCTGTATTTTGGTCTCCTTAAATTTCAAAAAATGTATATGACACCATTCATTTACATTTTAAGCACCTCATGTATATTGATATCCAGTTCGGTTTTCACATATAATTGCGGCAGTTCCATGAGCAAACACTATCAGAGTATAGTTGTCGTTAGTATTAACGCTCAGTAGGTCATTGGTTAATATTTGAAAAATAAAGGGGCCTAAAAGACTACTCTTCCAGTGCAAGTACTTCTTTTTATTTCCACGATGTGCCAAAACCATTTTTGTTATTGACGTTTTCTTAGTTAAAATTGCTATAAAATGCTTAATCACTAAAGCCCTCCTTTAACATTTTGTACAACAAAAATCGGGGTTTATACAGTCAAAGGCCTTGTGAGCAATTATGATTAATGAGGGCGGTAGAATTGATCACATTGTCTTCGCTTGGATAAGAACGTAGTAACCGACTCCACCCACATCAAAATGCTGTGGGTGCCTCTGTTATAGGCGTATATGTCAGAGAAACGGAGGTTAAACCCCATTATTATTATTATTATACAGTCAAAAGCCTTAGTAACTTAAAAAAAAAACATCAACTTTTTAAAAAATATTATTAGTGACAATGTCGGTTAAACAAAGCATTTCATTATCGGGAAACCTCTCTGCTTCATAAGCGAAGTGATAATTATAAATAACATTGAATTTGCTGCGGAAGCTACATATTTTATTCCAGATTTTTTTGAAAATTGATTGTTTCTAGTTCTTGTTTCTTGATCTAATGCTCTGTTATACATATCAAATTTTAAAGTTCAGCGGATGTTTACTGCCATCAGTAATCTGCCCCGACAGGGTTTTATTTTCAAGACTACATATATATAAGATTAAAAAGCTCAAATCTTGGCCTTTTTGAACAATCCCTTGTCACTATTATTTAAGTTTATAATGTGCGTTGTTTTTGCGTTAGTTTGTTTTTAATCCCAGTTTTAGAACTTCACCCGCCGTAATGATTTTCTTCAATGATGCTTTTTATAGTAATTTTTTGTATTGGACTGACAGCTTGCTGAGGGAAAAAAAGGTTTATTTACAATAATTTGATTAAAGGATGAATAGTCCTCAAAGAGGTTTATTGTATGTGAAGATGTTGGATCATCTTTCAACTCACCTTTCAAATAGTTTTGAATAGTTTCAAAAAGTTAATGCTTAACGCCTAACTTTATCGTCTTCGCATCCTTTTAGCAGTTTTAATTCAAAACTTTGTTAGTGTATTCTGTTAACAGGAGCATCAGTTTCCTTGTTAACGCGCTAACAATTTACTTGTGAGCGTTTTTAATTTCTTGTTATGTTCTTTCCCAGTTAACGAGGTCATTAGTTTCCTTGTTAACGCACTCGCGATTGTCATGGGAGCGTTTCTCATTTTTCGTTTGTTTCATAGCTAACAAGGCTCTGTTTCCTTGTTAGCACCTTTTTCATGTTTGCATTGTTGCAAATTTCTCGTGTCAACAAGGGCTGTCCCCTTGTTAACCATCTCGCAAGTCTCTATTAGAGATTTGCCTTCAATGCTAAATTCGTTTAGCCATTCAGGACTTATCCTCCCGATGGCCTACCTTGCGTAGGCATCCTACAGCTTACAAATCGGCAAGCTGTCACTCGGGCAATCACAATGACCATTGCCCCTACGTGAAGCTCTCAATTGAAGCTCACGTCATAACCATTGTTCCCCCTTTTCCTCTTTTTTTCTGTCTTTTAGGCTGTTCAACCATGAACCTGTTGAACGCTGCCTAAAGTTCTGTCTCTTTACAAATTAAATAGCACCTACAATTCAAAATATGTTTACAATTTACAACTGTAAAAATAGGTGCTGCTAGCTTATCAATCATTAATTCATTACTGTTCTGTTTTCGCTTTCGCTTGAGGCACACGGTCTCAACGCCATTTTTCTAAAAGTATATTTCAAGTTTTATTGTGAATTTCAAATCGTATTCAATCTTTAATTTTTGAGGAGAATCATATTCTTTTCCAACTAATTTCGAACCTGTGAAGTTTTTTTTTCATATAATTCCATATTTTTCGTCTTTGCGTAATTCACACATTTTAAATTTAACGGTTTTCGGTAATGATATTTTTGAGTGCTAGCACGTGTTATCGGGTGTTATTTGTAGTGTTCCAACATTGAACTCAATTTTAAATAATCAGTGTAACAATATTAATGTTATCTACTTTTTGGATGTTATTGGCAAATTTTGATTGCATGGTTTTTTGTATGGTCGAAGTTATCAACGTGGTGCCGTGTATAACGTTGCACGAAGCATGAGGTTTGATTGACCCTAATTTTCTCTCTTTGTCCGACTTATTTTCCTGACCAAACCTCATCGTACTGAATCATTTGGCCATCAAAAACACGTAAGTATAAATTTCATTTTTCATACAGTCCATTAAGTCAGTCAGTCTCTTTTTTGTTCGGGCTATGCCCCTACATATACATTTAAAACATGCAGGTAGTAGATAATGTTTCTCGTTATACAGTTTTGTAAGATGTAGTTTTTCGAGAATGTCTACTTTAATGACAAAAAAATGTTTTTTCTGTATCGATTTCGGTAAAATATTATATTAAAAAACGATAAAACGAATATTGTTTTAAAATAATTCTTTTATACTATAACAGGAATGATAAATACATTGAAAGAACGTTTCCAGATCAATTAAATCAATGATGTGCTGGATATTAAGATTGGCAAAAATTAACCTTTGATTTCTCCATTTGTTGCCAATACGAATGCTGAGTGATAAAATGTGATCAAAACGGTGATTTCATATGGCAAGTAGAAACAATAAAACATAGTGGTAAGCAAGACGGAGCACTAAAATCAATACAAGACCAACGTAACTAGTGTGGTGTTAACAATTGACCTGGCACACACATACAGTACTGTCTTAAAAACAAACGTAAGCTAAGCAATTCCAAAATGAAATAAACTATATCATTTTATATTACGTAAACAAAGATAGCAAATTTATACAATATATGCAATAAAGCATACGTGACAGTTCTAGAATTTGCTAGACGATACGATAACAATGGATTGTAACTATATAAACAGTGTGTGATTCCGTCAACATAGATTTCAATAGATCAGATTACAACACAGTCTCTTCAAGTTAACTACAGAACAAGTCTAGTTTTATCATCTATCAGAGTAATATTAAAATAAAAGTATTGTGAACTATTTTTTATATTAAATTTAATTATAAAACATAGCAGTAAAAATTTGTAAAATTATTTGAGGATAGACAGTTCAATTTTTTATTTCACAAATTTGATAAGGTTAATCACGCTATATAGATTTTACATACTTACATACTGTAAAGTTAGGTCTCGATTTTACCCATTGTGTTACTATGAATGGCATAATTCCTTTGAAATTAGAGTAGCAAAGGAAAAAACAAGCAGTTGCGTGTGTAAAGAGGAGGATATATTCTTTTAAGAAAATCCCGTTTAATAGCAAGATAATTAAGAGAAACATAGTTGTTTTTGAAAAAAAAAAAGGGTTTGGAAGAAATCGCAGAGTAGAGAGTTATTTTTAAAAAAAGGGAAAGGTTCCATGACAGTTTTTTTTTTTCAAAAATAAAAAAGATGGAAAAAGCATTTAAATAAAAAAGCAACAAAAAGACGAGTCTCTTTTTTATTTGTATTTTACAAGGTATTTTGTGTCGCACTTAGGAAAAAGCGGAAAAGGTTGTAAAACACATATATATATATATGGTATCACTCTTGGCTCTGTATCCTAAGTGCATCCTTTGTACAAAATCGTATGAAATGGAAATGAAACTAAAAATTTTAATTACTTTCGACATAAGTTGATTGATTTTTAAGAGGAGATTTTTAACTCAAATTTTGTTTGTTCATTATTAATAAATTATATTTTTTTAAATATATATTATTATATTTAATTATTCATATTTATTTTAAACGATCATGTCAATGGATCAGAGCACGTTTTAACTGCATTAGCTTTTGCAAGCCAAAATTTCTTTCAGGAGTCAAATGCGGCCAGAAAGTACGTACTTTCGTCTAGGGGGGTTAAGAGATACATAAACAAGTTATTTATGAATCCTCTTTTTATTTATTTGTGTCTAATATTTAATTGTGTTTTTGTTTGTTTAGTTTTTATTTAATTCTCCTGTAAGAGAATCCTCATGTTAATACGTTTTTCGAATGCTTATGAGTTTTTTTTTTTCAGGAGATAAAGGGACCAATTTTTTTCTAACATTGGAATATACAGCACTATATTCACATATCTTCTCCGGAAAAGTTTACAACAAGAAAATATTTTTTATCACTTTGGTATTTATTTAAGGCATGCATTCAATTTTGCAGGAGTCACTAATATATTAAAATATAAGATAAAAATAAATTTTTGTTTTTGTAACATACAACAAACAAAAACAAATGGAAAAATATATTTGAAAATTTTTATTCACGGTTGATATTAGCACTATATAAAATAATTTGTTTTCATTTTTTCGTATTTATTATGTAAAATTCAATTTTAAGTCAGTGTCTGTAATTTTACCCCGAAATCATCTAGCTTTCTCTACTGTTGTTTAAATATCCATTACATATACACTTACCATAGGTTTATTAAAACACACCGAAACACTCTTAAAATAAGATAAAATCACACACTCACAGCTTAAAAAATATAGAGTGTCCGGCTCGAAATTTAACGTTTACATAGTGAATATTCCATAAAGAAAATAATAACCGGGCCGATAAGGGTTCAACAGTGGACAGAGATATTTGATTACTGGGCAACTAACCAAGCTGCGACGATATCATTTAATCCTAATACTGGTTAACTTTGAATGACAACATCGTTTCCACGTTGGAAGTCAAATATTGACCCAAGGCTGAATTCCAGTATTCAACCAAGCGTGCCAGTACACAAACTTGTGATGTTTGCATGTTTTCGACCATTTAACGTGGTATAAAATTAGTTCTTAGTCGTGTGAATATAAGGTAGTTTATTTAATACAGTATATTTTTAAACTTGCTGGAAGTAAAAATCTTGGACAAGGCTGGAGTAAGGATTGGCAAGTCAAAGCTTGATTTGTTAGCCTTAGCCTAGCCTCATGACACGGCTTGCAAACGACGGTTAAGCAATTCAATGTTCGCCTAACGTCAATTCAAACCTCAAACTTGACTTTTCTTACATAGGATACTAAGCATTAGAAATAATTTTATTAGGCTTAAGAAAGCTAGTTAGCCGTCAAACTTTATATTTGCTGCAAATTAAATAAATAGAAAATAGTAAAAAAGGAAAAAACTACAAGTTAAATGCACAAATGCTATTTTATGTATGCAAATAAAAATCCCTGGGCTGGCATTCCATTATATAGTTTGTACTTTTTCAGAAATGGTAGAGATTTCCAGATTTTTAAATTTTTCCATCCCGTAGATTGCACCTAAATTATAAATGAACTTTACTATAACATGCAAAATATTAATTTCCGTATGTCATCTACACTTCTTACATCTAGGAAAACTGTTTGTTTAATTAATGTTTTCAATAAATTGGAGTTATTTGATTCGGATAAACAATTTTGTTAGTATTATAGGTATTTTGCAACGTGAAATTACTGCTAGTATATTGTAATATCAAGTTCATTTCTCTTTCAGGTGCTAAGAAAAGTTCAAAATTTTCAAAAACAAAAAATGGCAGCAAACGAATGTTGAAATTATGAGAGCTTCTTCAATTTATGATTCCTTTAATTTCATGCGCACGAATAAGATTGAATTAATGTCTATGACAATTGACAATAAAGTTTAAATAGCAAATACTACTTCTTGAAATATCCTGTAAGGTGAGGTGTATCCTGTAATTGAGTACAGGTGCACTTTTATTTGAAAAACAACACTTTTTTGGTTTTGGTTTTTTATGTTATAGTCTTTGTGGAAATGATTTTGACCAAAAAATGTTTACCATATAGACAGACCACTTTACCCCCTTAATTTTGTCGGATAGGTTTGTTATGGAATTAAAACTTACAAACTCATTGCTCAGCCCTACCTAAGATTTACTTCCCACCATATGCAGTTTGAAAAAGAATTCAATTTTATAATATATATGAGCTCTTATAGAATGACCCATCTAACCCAAATTGCTCACAGTTACTATTAAAAAAAATTAATTTCTCTCCTGAAAACGCTTTAATTTTCTCAGCTTAATATCTTTTTCTTAAGTTATTGCGACAAAAATTTGTGTGGAAAACATTTACTCCTGACATTTATTTCATAAGTATACATAGCGTAATTACTTGAGATTTTTCGATGGTCAATATAAGTATTATATGGTTTAAATCAGGGCATTTCTAATCGGACGCAATGTACTTTGTGAAATATTATATATCTAAGATTAAAGTGATAGCAGATATATTGACCAGTTAAAAAAAAAATTGTATGTGTTCGTTTGTTTGGTATGCGGTTTATTTTTCTTTTTTCTCAATGTGATAAATGAAATACTTAAAGGGAACAATTCATTTACTTTTTTTTTTTTGATAATATATATTTTTATGGAATTAATCTCCATAATTCATTTAATCAAAAAAATGAAAACATACCTATATCTTAAATGTTTAATTTTGATACCATTTTCTGTAAATGGGTTTTCATGATTGTGTTGTTAGGCGAGCGAAGCGAGCCTTTACTAGGTTAAAATGTAACTTCTTTGTGCTAAACTTTACAAAAAAATACAAAAGATTTAGACATGAAATGAAATGTTGTAGTTCCATATTTATGTCTAGATGTGCTATCAATCATTATTTTTAGAAAAAATTATATAAATAATAAATAATAAAAAACAATAGTATTTTTTATTTATTACATGTATGTATATATTCTATGTAAATGCGGAGCAGTGGCTCCAACTGTGAGCTACATCTAATACTTATATATAATTGGCTACATTTAATATTAATTTTAATTTAGTGGCCATCTGTTGATTCTTTCAAGTATTAAAAAACTGTATAATTAAAAATACAAAAAACGTGAAAACAAAACAAAACATAAACAATTAATTGGGTCTGATTCTACCAAGATTAATTTTTGCAGTTCTACAGTAGAATAACGAAAAAATTAAGTGATATTAATACAAGTAATGAAAATTTTTAATTATAGTTATTATAATTTTATAGTTATTTATTAATTAATTGTTATTTTAGTTGTTAGTAATCGATAGTGAATGCGTGATCATCGTAAACGAGGAAAACAAGATCAAGAAGAATTAAATCTTTATCGAGATGATATTAATTTTAAAATGTATGCAGAAAATTTTGAGATTGTTCAAAAGAATTTGAATCTTGAAGTATGTAATGTATGTCATCGTCATTGGTTTGATTTACAAATTAATAAACGGTTTTGTTGTGTTTGCCATAAATTTTAAGTAAAATATGTATTGAATATTTTCACAGCGGATAATAACATGGATCCTGGTTTACAACCTGATGTTTTAAAGAAATTAACGTTTGTTGAGGAACAATTTATTGCTCAGGTTCATCCAGTTATTAAGGTTTATCGTTTGAGAGGAGGAAAATATGGACACAGAGGACAAGTTATAAAGTTTCATCAAGACATTACAAATTACATGACTTCTTTACCTCATTCCATTGATACTATATCGCAGTATATTTTTTTAAGAAGACAGGGAAGCAAAAATTATAAAGATTTCATTGTAAATCGTGATTCTATTCAAGCTGCATTAAAATATTTAAAAACATCAAAATACTTCATTTGATTGGGATAATAATGTTGAAGATAATGACGATTTACTAACAGATATTATTTATGAATCTGAAGTTTTAAACGTCAATTTTAAATGTAATCGAGAGGCAATTAATATTATATTGGATATCCAAAATGATGAACCTAATGTTTTATCTTGGCCTAAATTAAGTAATGTTTCGACTAATGAATTTACGTGTGATGGATATATTACGAAAGCATTCCCAACTTTATTTCCTACTCGTAAAGGTATTCGAAAAATTTCTAATAGTGAATATTTCAAATTTCTCATGATGTATAAAGATAATAGATTCGCTGAACATCCAAGATTTCTATTTTTTGCTTTTAAAAGCCAGATGCGTTGGACAGCATCATAAAATGGAAATATATGTGTTAAAAAAAATTGACGTTTACAAAATATAGAATCAATAGAAAAACTTAGAGAATTATTACAAAATGAGCCAAGCTTATATAAATCAATTTTATCTTATAATGTGAATTTAAGATCATCGAGTGCTTATTGGTTTTTGAGGTCTCGAGATTTAATAGATATGCTTGAAGAATTAGGCATTCGATAGTTGATTAGGAAGTTAACTATTGATTAGTAAACACATCAATTGTTGTGCTAAAATATTTTTATAAACTTTATTATTAATTATATAATAATAAAAAATATACAAATTTTACTGTGTATAATATGTGTGTATAATAAATAAACTAAATAGTGTTTGTTATTTAATTTTTGTTTCAATTATGTTACAAACGCAAAATTAATTTCTTTAAAATATAATAGCCATTAGTGCTAATTATGATTAAAATATAAATTATCTAAAAACTTACAAAATCATATCACAAAATTCGATTATAAATGTAAACCCATCTAACATAATACAACCCCAAAATTCAAATCCATCCTACAATAACCAATTTTCATATCGAGATACCCTAAGAAAAACTATACATCCCTTCCCAAAAAAGGACCATGCCATAATAATAGAGGGCTTAGACCAAACCCTATTACAGCAATATATAGAAGCTCTTTCTACAATAATAAATCCAGTCAAAATTACACACATATCACGCATCTCAGGCAACAGAATATGCGTATATTTACGTACAAAAGAAGACGCAACAAATATTACAAATACTTATGAAACCATCAAAATAAACGGCCAGCAAAACACAATAAGAAGCTACGTAAATGCCTCACATAGACTAACAATATGGATTTTTCCGACCATACCTCATACTGCAATAGTGAAACATCTACAAACCTTAGGTATTAAACCTATGTCCGATATAGTTTACCTTTCAGCTGGACTAACAGAACAAAAATATGCACATATTCAAAGTTTCAGAAGTTATTTGTTCATTAATGCAGATCATCCACAAATACCTGAACATACATTCGTAAAACGTGAAAACGAAGCTTACAAAATGTACATGTCGCTTGATGTAAATCGTTGTCCAAACTGTAAGCGGTTCGGGCATGAACTAGCAGTTTGTGAAAAACCAAATCCGAATCTGAAAATGCCTCCTACCGAACAACCAGCTGACACCTCAACCAGCCCTATTACATCAACAGAAAACATACAAAACTCCACCACAGAGGAAGATCTTGTCTCTCCTTCTGAAAAAACTGCACATAGCCAGCAAACATGTCAAAATACACAATTTAACAACCCACCCATCCCCAGTATATTAACAGCAAAAAACCAAAATACAAAATCTCCTTCTAATATCTCACTAAACACTAATAAAACACTTCCAGTCCAAAATTCACAACTCAACCCACAAACCAGAGAACACACCAAATCCCCCAAAGAAAATGATATGAGATCCGATACAATAACAAAGAATCAGAACAAAAAATAGATTTACCACAACCATCAAACAAAACAACGAAACGTACCCGAGATAAAAACAGTGAGTCACATATAGAAATTATTACTCAAAAACCCAAAACCAACGGCAATAAAACAATAACCACTACCACACAATCAATATTAGAACCCAAAAATAGAAATATTCAGAAAACCAATAGAAGAAGAACCACTTAAATATATATTTAACTTTGATCACTTCAAACAATTTATTATAGATACTAACAAAGGTGAAAATATAAACAACATAATTAAAAGCTATAATGTAAATCCCGATCATATCATAGAAATGCTAAATTTAATTTATAATCTCCTAGTTAAAAACGGAGTAGCTAAAACAATGATCACAAAACTGAAGCACAAAATTCTAAACATAGCTTATGACTCCGAAAATGCCTCAGAATCTAGCGACTAACAACTCAAATATACAAAATATAATAATAAAATGGAACGTGAATGGTTTTTACCAAAGACTAACAGAAATTAAATTATTATTAACCAATTACCAACCAAAAATCCTATGTCTTCAAGAAACCCACCTATCCCCCAACAAAAATACACAAGTAACAAACTACACAGAGCTCAGATAAGGTAAATGTACCATATTACGGGATGTTTAGACATAATGTACTTTGAAGCTGAATATTGAAATAAATATAAATATTACCACTATAAAATTGATTTGTCATATAAAATGATTTATTGAGAAATAGTTTTGATCATTTTTTCACCCCAAAGTCTTTAGTTTATAGTATTAATAGTTAATTTTCTGGACATCGAGTTTGTCTCCAATTTCGTGATAAAATTTAGCTTTGAACCTGATTCCGGGAATGAAAGTACATAATTCCGGGATACACACTTAACATAGGTAAATTAAAAAATTTTTGTTTAATGTAATTAAGATTATTGAGTATTATCATATAAAATTTGATTGAAAAATAAAAATTTTTAATTAATTTTTAAAAAATCATAATATATTGCGAAAGACTAATGACAATAAATCACTGGTATTATAAATATTATCGTTATTAAATTAATGAAGCTAATAGAATTGTTATTTTTTTAAATTCTTTTAATAATAATAAAAGTTATTTTAACCTTAATAATCATCAAAAATTAATTTTTAAAAAGTCTCAATTTTGTCCTTTACAATGTGATACTCCCGGAATTGTATACATATGTAAAAACTCTGCTTATTATTCCGGGAGTTAAAAACATGTTATATACTTATCATAAAAAGAAAGTATTTAAACATAAATTAGCCAAATTTAAAAAAAAAAAAAAAAAAAAAACATATCCCGTAATTACCTCACAAAAATCTACGGTATCTACTGCTTCAATCAGTATAAAATATTTTAATAATTATAACACCAATTTAAAATGAGAATTAAAAATAATTACTTCTCATTTTCCCTAATTACGGTAGACTCCCGTAATATGATTCACTATCACTGATTTAAGAACATAATTCCGGGAATCATTATTTAAAGAAAATAATTAATTAAAATATTTGGAAAAAGCTTAAAAACGATTTATTTATTCATTCTAATCAATATTTTTACCTATTCAAAAATGATAAACTTACCAGTAAACTAAAAAAAGCTTAAGAATCCAACATTGTCACCTTTCGTATACAGACAACATCTTTGTAATAAAACCAGATGTTAACCGATCGGCCTATTTTTCGATCAATTATAGTATTTAAGTGTGATTTGATTTGTTCAAAAGTGGATTTTTTTTGTTCATATTTTAGTGCTAGAGGCTCTGTTATTTTTAAAAATTAAAAATTTATTTAGTGTTTCTTATTTTTTTATTAAAATAAAAAAACTCCCGGAATAACGTACACTTACCTTATGATCATATCGGTGGTCTAAAAGTATCCGGGGGAGTTGCCACGTATGTGCATAAATTAACATATGCAAAAAAAATAAATATACAAACAAATCTTCAAACAGTAACCACACAAATTCATATCTCAAAAATAGAGAAAATCATTTAACACAAATGACTTACAAAATATTATCCAACAACTCCCTGCACCATACATTATACTTGGTGATCCAAATACCCATACAACCGTGATTGGGAGTAACCACAGAGATCATAGAGGCTCACAAATAGAAAATCTTCTACTTTCCAACAACAACCTACACGTATTAAACAACAAAAACCCGACACACTTTTCTACTGCATCTGGTACATTTTCAGCTATAGATATCAGCTTATGTTCAAACTCACTATCTAAAAAATTCTCCTGGGAAACCCATTCTGACTTATGTTCAAGTGACCACTTCCCAATATATATTAATTATCAAGATATGAATAACATCTCAAATCTCTACAAAATAAAAAAAATTAATTTCAAAAATGTAGATTGGGACAAATACTACACACTAACAGAAACTAAGACCCTTATAAATAATGATAAAGAAAACAATTTATCCCATATAAAACACTTAGTTAATGACGCCACAAAACAATGTGTAACCAAAAAAGAAATCTTAATAGGCAAAACCAGACAAGAACCATGGTGGACTGAAAACATAAAAAGCTAATAAAACAACGAAAAAAGTCCCTACATCTCTATAAACGAAAAAAAACTTTAGAACTGTTTGAAGCATACAAATAAGCCCGGGCTAGAGTAAGACGAGAAATATCTAAAGAAAAACAAGCTACATGGTCTAAATTTATAAATACAATAAATGTTGATACATCAGAATCACAAATCTGGAATAGTGTAGCCCGGATCAATACCGGAAAAAGATCATTCGACTAAATCAATGCATTAAACGTAAATGGCCAAATAACTACATTATTTATGGTCAATTTGCAGACATTTGAACATCTGGTAAATCACTTTGCCCACTTAACAGATAGCTCACAACACACTGAGCAATTTAGAAATTATAAAACCATTAATGAAAACATAGAACTAAATTTCTCGACCGATATCAACTTTGAATATAATAAACCATTCACGATCCATGAATTTAACAATGCAATGGGTGACGTAAAAAATAAATTAGCCGAACTTGATAACATCTCCATAATTCTAATAGAAAGAGCTCACATATCCTTACAAACACTGCCATATAAAACCTTTAACCTCATCTGGACCAAATCTCAAATACCAAATACTCTAAAAGAAACTATCATAATACCGATGTACAACCCCACCAAAGATAAACTAGACATGAACAGCTACAGACCAATTTCACTAACAAACCATATTTCAAAAATTTTAGAAAAAATAGTTTACAATCGATTAATGTTTATCATTGAAACAAATAATCTATTGAATGACCACCAATATGGTTTCGGATCTGGCAGATCAACACAGGACTGTCTAACCATATTGGATACACATATGAAAAATGCATTTATATGCAAACAAAATGTATATGCGATATTTTTCGACATAGTTAAAGCCTTTGATTCAATATGGCGATACAAAATCATTAAACAAATGCACAATTGGAATTTACGAGGAAATTTACCACTTTTCATCAAGTCCTTCTTAACTGACAGACAATTTACAGTCAAAACCCTTCAGGCACAATCCCAACTCTATGAACTAAAAAACGGTATTCCACAACGATCTATATTATCGGCCTTATTATTTAACATTGCAATTAACGATATAGTGGAGATAATCCCTTTCCCCATCCAAAAACTTCTTTATGCCGATGACTTAGTAATTTACATATCCACCGGGGATGAGAACTACGCACAGAAACATTTACAAATATCACTCAATAATCTAACGAACTGGGCTAATAAAAATGGGCTTCAATTTTCCATTGAAAAAACAAAATACATTTCCTTTCATAAGAGACACAAAAATGAAATCAATCTCATAATGGAAAATACACAAATAGAAAATGTCACACACCACAAATTTTTAGGCTTAACTTTTAATGAAAATCTTTCGTAGAAAAGTCACATAAATACTCTCAAAGGTGATCTAATACGTAGAAAAATTTGCTAAAAATCATAACAAATAAAAACACTGGTACTGATCGCCAAACAATAAAAAAAATTGATGAAGCCCTCATTCAATCGAAAATTAATTATGGTAGCCAAATATATAACTACACAAATGAATCAATACTGAAACAAATTGATGTTATAATCTACTATGCTTTACTCATCTCCGGTACATATAGGACTTCACCAATAACAAGCATCTACTGCGAAGCTGGCCAACCAACCCCGAAACAAAAGAGAGATTATCAATTAATAATATTCTCCATCAGAACAATAGAAAAACCGAATTCCATCTTAAAAACACTTATATCTTCCACAACTTTCTTTCATCTCTACGACTCCAAAAAATCTTCCTTAAAACCTATTTCCTATAGTCTACAAAAACTAATCCCAAACACAGAAACAAATACACAAACCTATAATAACATACTTGAAATAAAAAAGTGTTTTCCACCCTGGAAAGAATTTAAAATTTAAATAGACTTTTCGCTAAATAATTACAATAAAACTACAACATGTCATGAACTATATAAACAAAAATTCAAAGAAATCATTAACACATCATACCAAACTTTTATACAAGTGTACACAGATGGCTCAAAAACTGATCTATCAACTGCATGTGCTTTCATTATTCAAGAACAATCATATAAATTCAAATTAAATCCCACAGCTTCAAATTTTACAGCAGAAGCACTTGAAATTTATAACGCATTAACACACATCCAAGAACTCTTACACAGAAATTACGTAATAATATCAGACTCTCTGAGTGTGCTAAGTGCAATTAGCAATAAAGACACCAAACTTCCCGATAATACAAAATATCCAACAAATTTATCTAAATATATACAAAACAAATAAAAAAATAGTGTTTTTCTGGGTTCCCAGTCACACAGGCATAACTGGAAACGAAATGGCTGATCTGGCCGCAAATGATGCGCATAGCACTGGAATACCACTGCAGCAAATAACAACACAAGACCTACTAGCACATGTCCATAAATATCACATTAACAACAGAAATCAGATGTGGCAATATACTCAAGATAATAAACTACGGACAATAAAACACGACACTTCATTCTGGAACTCCAGTATTCAGCAAGACCGGATATTCGAAATAGCTTTGGCACGACTACGCATTGGTCACACTAAGCTCACGCATTCATTTATAATGAAAAAGACCGACCGACCACACTACCACACATGTCAAGTACCTTTATCAATCGAACATATACTTCTAACTTGCCCCAAATACCATCATCAGAGACAAACAACACATCTACCCATCGACATAGAAGAACTGCTAGGAAACAACACTGAATCAATACAAAAACTTTACAAATACCTAAAAACCACACAACTTCTTACAAAAATATAATACTAAACTAGCTGTTAAACCCGCTTCGCTGGGTTGTTTTTGCACATTTAAATATCAAAATTGTTAAATGAAAGACTTTTTTTTTAATTCTCTCTGTGTGTACGGAACAGTAAGATTTTTTTGGCCGATCCCAATATTATGTCTACACTCTCTGTGTGTACGGAAAAGTAAGGGAAAGATCGATAGAAACCCATGGAACATTCCAGAATATTCGAGAAAGTTCTAGAAAATTCGATAGAAATCCATAGAACATTCCAGAATGTTCGAGAAAATTCTAAAAAATTTGATAGAAATCCATAGAACATTCCAGAATGTGCGAGAAAATTCTAGAAAATTCGACAGAAACCCATGGAACATTCCAGATTGTTCGAGAAAGTTTGATAAAATTCAATAAAAATCCATACAACATTCGAGAATATTCGAGAAAGTTCTAGAAAATTCGATAGAAATCCATAGAACATTCCAGAATGTTCGAGAAAATTCTAGAAAATTCGATAGAAATCCATGGAACATTCCAGAATTTTCGAGAAAAATCGAAAGACATTTGCGCCAGTAGCGCCATCTAGTGAAAATTGTACTATTGACAGTGGCGCCATCTATTGAAAATTATTAGAACTAAAAAATCGAAAGACATTTGCGCTAGTAGCGCCATCTAGTGAAAATTGTACTATTGACAGTGGCGCCATCTATTGAAAATTATTATAACTATTTTTTTAATCTATTTTCTATGAATTCCTAGATCATTTTTAATTCCACCCCCACCAAACTCCCTTATTCACAATGGGAGCCTAAGGGCTACCCAATGACATAATCCCCTACCGAAGGTCAATGGTTAGTTTTAGGGAAAATCGGGGACATACAAACAAACACTCTCTTTTTATATATATAGATTAATATACTAATTTATAATCTATCCCATATTATGTAATACAAGCTGTACAAATGATCGCAGCTGTTAAAACAAATTAGGCATTCCGACTGTTTTTATTACATTAAGTGCAGCTGATTTATATTGGCCAGAAATTTATCGTATTTTAAATCCCAATTATGATTACTCTACCCTCGATCAAAATACTGAGTTTATTCGTAAATCAAAATTATTAACTTCTAATCCGTTAATTGTTTCTTTTTACTTTCATAAATTAGATTTGATTTTTTTATGAATCATTTAAAAAAAAATATTTTAGAGTCAAAGATTTCTGGTACCGTATTGAATTCCAGCACGGAGGAAGTCCTCATATGCATGGAATTTTTTCGTTTGAAAATGCTCCTGATTTAAAAAACCTTAATCCAGATGATATTATAAGATTGAACCACATTATTTTATATTTTGATGAGTATATCTCGGCATGGCATCCGGATCCTTCTAAAATATATGATGTTCATTCATCAAAACTACATTTTTCTGACGTACATGTTGAAGTCAAGGATTATAGTCATTTAATTCGTGCTGTTCAAATGCATAAATGTGGTAAATCGTATTGCCAAAGAAAAAAAAAATTCTTCTGAAACTGTTTGTCGTTTTAAGTATCTAAAAGAATGTGACAATGAAAGTAAAATTCAATTCATTGATGGTGAGATGGAATAACTTTCGAAGCGAAACAATTAATATTTAAACAGCCACAGTCCACAAATTTTAAAAATTTGGCGCGCAAATATAGATTCACAAGCAATTTTTTCTATACATGCTGTTCTGTCAAAAAGGCAATGTGGGCAAACGAATATAAATACAGAAGATGGAAATATATCCGTTTTAAATTCTTTACAAAAATATCAACAAAGACCAGTAGAATTTGAAAAAATGTGCCTACATGATTTTTTTACAAAAATTTCTCAAAAGGTTCAAATTATTCCGTTAAAAAACACCTTTCATTCTCAAAATCATTCCAAAATATCAATATGATCCTGGTATTGAAGATAATGAAAAGTTTTATGAGCAACCAGTTTTATAATATATTCCTTGGCGACAGCAAAGTGATTTTTTAAATCAAGAAAATATGAATTGGAAATCTGTGTATGAACAATATTTTAATATTAACGATAATGTAAATTACAATTTGGACGATATGTTATATAATTTGGAAGATAAAGAAGATTCAGAACGGTTAGATGAAGTGGAAGTAGAACAACCATATGATTGGATGGAAATAGCCGCTGCTTCCAATAATATTCTGCAAGAAGATGATATAGGTAAAAGACAAATTGATATTAGGCATAATGGGCATTTTATCTCAGATAAACAAATATTGAATGTATTAGAACATTTTATTGAAACTGAAAAAGCTGCAGAAAATATTAATGATCAAATTAAAATGAATATTCAAGATAATTATTTTTCAGATATTAGATTTTTTAGTGAGCAGCAGGAAATAATAAACATATTCGAGAAACAACTCAGTCATTTACAAGGAAATAAAGAAGAAATTCCAATCAAACGGGTTGTGAATCAAGGGAAAGCTGGATCAGGGAAGAGTACTTTAATTAATTATTTTACTTTTCGATTAAATCAAACGTTGTGACCATCTTCTTATAAATTACTTGCACCAACTGGTGGTGCAGCTGTAAATATTAATGGTTCACCTATACATGCTAAACTTTTATTAGGAGCTCATAAGACTTATAAAGATCTCAGTTTACATTCACTGGCTCAGTTTCAAGAAGAAATTGGTAGGTGTAAATTTTTATTTATTCCCTTCTAAATAAGACGAAGCTTTTGGTGGATTATTTATATATTTTTTTGGCGATATAAAAAAATTACAACCTGTTAATGATCGACCACTTTATACTGATAAAATTGAAGGAAATGAGTTTCTTTTAGAAGGAAAATTGCTATATAATTCAAGTATTGAAAAATATTTTTTTTATCATCTTCTTTCAGACAAAACGAATCACAACAAATATTTCAGAGTATTTTGGACCGTATAAGTAATGGTGAATGTACACTTCAAGATTATGAAAAATTAATGACAAGAAGTATTCAAACTTTTTCTCAATATAAATGTAACTTTTTCAACGATGCTATTCGATTATTTGCAACTAATAAAGATGTGAAAGATTATAATCATCAAAAACTGAAAGAGCTACGTCAACCAGTTGCTTATATTCCAGCTATTCATAATTGTTCTAAAGCACAATTAGCTAGTACAGACGTATCAGGTGGACTTGAACCATTCATAGTTTTATCGATTGGATGTAAAGTTATGTTACGCTCTAATTTATGGATAGAAAAAGGATTAGTGAATGGAGCTTTAGGTTTCGTTCAAGATATCATCTATGAAAAAAATCATGGTCCACCTGAACAAATGCCACGAGTTATAATGGTTGGTTTCGAAAATTATTTTTATACTAGTTGAAAATAATGGTAGTATTCCAATTCCAAGCATAATTAATTTTGGAAAAAAGGGAATATTAATTGTTCGCGTAAACAATTTCCATTACAGTTAACTTTAGAGAAGGCTTTTGTTGATATTGGAGATAAAGAAACTTCCGTTGGTTTAACATATGTTGCTTTATCGAGAGTAAAAACTTTAGAAGGTTTAGCATTCAATAGAAAATTTTTATATGGCAGATTTACAAGTATTCAAAATTCATACATGCTGCAGTGTCGAAAACAGGAAGAAATTCGAATGAAAAATTTTAAATGCACATAAAAGGAAGAAAAAAATTGTATTAATTTCCATTGATATATATTTTTTAAATAAAAAATATTTGCCAATAATTAAAGTATAATTTTATTTTATCTATTTTATATGATACCATTCGCGAGTCTGTACAAAGTTATACTTTTAACTAGTATAGAACCATTTAAACTCCGAAAAAAATTGTTAAGTATAAATAATACCTATGCTTAAGACAACCTGTTTTGGTGGTGGAACGGAGAGTCTAATGTGTGTTTCAAATTTTTGACTTAATTGTGTGTGGATTTGACCCTGCTAAACGGCTTGAGCAACAAAATCGGGAATAGTGCAACTAATTAGCACATAAATAGTACTAAATTTTTTGGGCAGAATGGATTTGTTTTGTGATAGTAGGGGAAGAGCATGTATAGGTTTCACTGTTTCAACGGTTGACATGCAACTAATTCCGATATATTCACTTTTTGGATTTGTGCTGGTGTAACGATTTGGGGGGGGGGGCTAGCGTGACGTCAACCTAGGTCCCCCCCACCTTTTATCGTTGATTCCTGATAAACGGCTGGAGCAACAAAATCGGGAATAAGCAACTAATTAGCACATAAATTTTTTGGGTTGAGCCAATTTTGTTTGCGATGGTGGGGGGGCTAGGGTGACATGGGTGTGGATTTGACGCAATATTTTCGAAACGAAAATTAATTAAACTGGTTACTAAATCAGTTTGTAGTTTTGGATCTTTATGAAACCCTGCTTGATGCAATTACAAAAACATGCAACGATTGGTTCGAAGTGAATGAAAATAAAATAATGCAGATAATGAAAGAATTAAAAGATGCAAATCGCAGAATAATTGTCTAATCGGTAATACAGGTGTTGTGGGATACTCGGTAGGAACTATGATTGTTTCCTTTTACATTATGTATTATTTAATTATATATCAAGTTTCCGTTCATCAAGTTCTGAAAATAGACATTTTCTTATTAATAACATAATAATCAGAAGTGATCAAAGATCAAAATCAATTACCTAATTATTATTACATAAGCTTCGTTTTTGGTTACTCCGTCTGCAAGCAAATCAGAAACAGGCGATAAGAAACATTCCAAAAATAGGTTGCCAACCAAAATTGGTTGGAAAATTTAGCCAACCACCTTCCATAGTATGAATCAATTTAACGATTCTGTTATTTGCGATATGATCGGTTTTTACATATAAAATTTATTAGATACTAGTTAGATATTTTTTGATGTTAATCGTTACTTGCCTTTCGTGCACTGGCTCCAACTATACAGATTCTTTGTATACAAAAAGGTAAAACAGAGCGTTTTCAACTATTAAAAATTTTTCGAACAAAATTTCTAAGACAAAAATCTTGCGTACGACGAAACAGTCATGGAAACGATTCGAGAATACACTCGTTTAATAAATACGGAGTAAATAATTGTAAAAGCGGAGACCTAGCTAAAGTAATATTGATCCAAAATTGTTTTATTTCTGGGTCAACGAAGATTTTGAAAGTGAAAAACTTTGACTCAGGTACAATCCCACCGTGCTTTATATCACCGAACCAAAAAGTCTTGCGTACAATATATGCTACCACTCTATGGAAAATTGTTTCCAGCTGTTCCCCAGTATCGGCATGCGTTACTGATATCATGATAACAATGACAAAATCGAATACGATATTTCAGACGACTGTTACTTGGACTATGATGTAGATATTTGTTTCTGCGATTAAATAAATGTATCAATATTTCTGTGATTCTACGCTGTAAAATGTTATCCTGTAATTGTGATGATATTACACATTTTTGGGTAATCTCAAATTGTAGCAAGTTTCTTCCAGTTAAAAAACTTATATTGAGAAAACTGAACAAAGGGTAAGAAATCTGGCCGCCATCTTGAATATCTCACTTTCAGTCGAGATTTCGGGTGGGCAACCGGCATATTCGGATTTAGCAGGGTCGAAATAGGGGGAGAAGACTTTTTGCCCAAAAGTAATATGACTTGCTTCTAAAATGTTTTCTGAGGCCTCTCTTAAATATTCAACTAGTCTATTATCCAAATAAATCTTGAGCAACAGAAATTAGAAGAAACCATGAAATAAAAATAATTAAATTAGAGAAAGTTACCCGCCAAAATAATATTATAATATTTGGAATAAAGGGGGAGGCAACTGAAGACATTTTGTGCGTAATTTTATACATTTTTATTAAAAATCAAAGCATGAATTGTGATCGTGGTAATATTAATAATGTCTACTTACTAGGAAGAAACAAAACAAAATCGAGACCAATACATCTGTCACTTATATCGTTCTTAACTGATCAAGAAATAATGAAAAATAAAATAAAGCTAAATGTCAGCGATTTGTACATAAACATTAAAAAAAGGGTCGGAACGTTGCGTCAACAAAGATAAAAATATTATTTTAAATGACCAAATAAGGTAAAAATATTGCTTTTTGATTAAAAAGTAAAAACAGGTACATTAACTAAAATAAATATTAAAAATATTATTGGATTAAAGACATGTACATTACCGGTACTTTTGAGTAAGGGAACCCATTTGGAATTAGAAAGGTTTACTTGTTTATTGAGAAGGATTTGCGCTTCTTATTTGTGTTTATATACCTCCATGGCTTCGAGAACATCCAATTTGTAACTATTACCTTGAATATGGAAAATTTCCCATTCCGATGATGGTGTGTAGGATTCATCCATCAAATGAATGTGAAAAGTGGAGTCTAACTTTTCAGTCGTTGAGAATGCCAATGATCCTTTTTTCTTCTGTCAAAGGACCTCCCTGTTTGACCTATGTGTATACCTGTGCAATACTGGCAAGTTAATTTGTAGACCCCTGATTTTTCTTATTTTCTACCATGTCCTTGATGGGTGGTAGATTATTGCTTGATGGGTGAACCTAATCATTTGGAATAAAGCTAGGATAACGAGTATTGAGACAAGGTTCGCTTCAAAAAACATCCCTGTTTGAACTGTATATAAAATTCTTGGAAAGGAGATTGAAAACACTTTAAGCGGTTAATAAAAAAGTTATAGTTCATTAAAACGTTTGTTCGTATTAACGCTCAAACACTGACCTTTGGGGAACGTTATCCAACAAAAATTACTGGTAGATATGTTATAAAAGCAATAAGAGAAATTTTTTTTATAAAACTAAAAGAAAAGGTTCGAACGGTAGTTAAAATCCTCAAGTGTCTGTGAGCTGGTATGCGCATTTTACAGAGACGTGGGCTTCGAGGGCTTTGTTTTCCAGTGTCCTTATCTCGTAAGTTGTTCTAATATAGGTGATGTTTTCATACAGGTAAAAAAACTTAACATAACAGACTCTCAACATAATTATCATTTGAAATCATGCATAGAAATTGAGCACGTTATTATTTATCTTAATACAATATAAAGCTGATATTAATTACATTCCCTATACTGCTAATTTAATGTACCTACCTACAAATTCTTATTGTATACTATATATTAAAAATTTGTACACAAATACGCAACTTAATCTAAAATTGACACTTTGAAATGAAACAAATAATAATTTGTTGTTAGTACTTTGAAAGTTAAAGGTTGCCCTTTAGTAGGAAATTTATTTATTAGGAAGCACAAGCATTGAATATTTAGGCTATTACGTAGTTAAAGCACATTCAATACGTCGTTTGGATGACTTATTGATGAATATAAAAATTACATTTGTATGTGTATAAGCCAATATATACTATAAAATGAAAATAATGATATCAGCATTTATTTACGTTTCTATTATTCTTCTAATCACTGTAATACCAAATATTCAAACTAAATAAATTAATATTGATATTCGATTATTTAATAATTTATTCATTGTTTATTATGTTCGACATATGGGCTAAATTCGTAGTTGATAATGTATTACGTAATAAGTAACATTGCGTTGATTTTGTAGTTTAGTTGATTGTACCATCAAGCAATTAATCATACTTAATGATTTCCAATGTATTCATTTAAAAAAAACTGTCATCATTATGTCATAAACTAAGATTCGAATTTGAAAAAGTATAAAATAAATAACTTAGGATTTTTATAAATAATATTCTTTTCAATTGCACAATTGAAGACTAAAGACTCAATTAATTTTTGTCTATTAAACTGCTTTCTTTTAATTGATATGTAAAGTTAGTTAAAGTATAGAACCGAAACTTCCATATTAAAACTTATTTCGTGTGTCAAAAAAAATTATATTGTACTCCATCTACACGTGGCGTACAAAATTTGAAAATTTTTACTTGTTTTACGAATATTTATATAATACAACTATTTTTCATGTTAATATATATAATTTAACGATAATTTTTTATTTACCGAACCAAGGAATTCTATTTGTTTTTACTTTGAAAAGGTAGTATATTCTGTAGATCTAATACTTTGCGAGCCAAAGCCTTTCAGAGGTTGTAATTTTTTCGAATCCCGGAATTTTCAATATTCTGTCGTTTCGACCTTCAAAAGCACTAGCACACTCCGTTGCAAGTAAGCGGAACTAACCCCCGCTAGAGTAGATCCGGCGACGTCTGAAGTATAAAAAAAGGAATAAAAAAGGATGAATTTATTTCGAAAACCATTGGGTCTAAAGAGACGATTCTAGTCTCATAAATATAGAAAATCTAGTCTGCTTTAATACTAGAACAGAACTATAAGATTTGACGCAAACTACTCCGTTAATTGACAAGGTTGCCATATTACTAAAAACATCTCTTTCAGTTAAAATGCCATATGATACATTTTGAAAAGGTTTTACTCACTTAATATACGTACTCAATAAGACTCCAGAATACAATTTTTGCTAAGGTTTTCTCAAGTATGAGTGAAGTCATACATCGTGTTTTTTCTAAATTGAATACTTAGTAGTTTCCGGCATTGACTAAAACGTAAAAATTTAAAGTATAGGATATTATAAATATATATAAATATAATGAAGTGATTTAAAATGTTACCGCATAACACTGGATGCAAAATTGGGGTTATTAAAATATTCAACAATGGGGTAGAGGAATCCCATGTTGAAGGAAACGTTATAATAAAAATTTTCTGTCACCAGAATGGGTATATTTCTTTAAAGTGGAAGCGCATTATTGAAAAGGTGGATTATTGAAATTTGGGAAATACTGTGGATCCCAAGATCGTGTAATCTAACGACGGGGCCCATAGCGTGGTTAATTACACATAAGGAATTTAAAAATAACATAGACACCTTCAAATTATCATTTATTTAATAAATCAAATTTAATTAAGAGTATCCGACACGTGGATATAACAAAATATGATTTTAAGAATACAAGAATAATTAATAAAACAAAATATATGAACGATCTCCATAATAATTCATAATTAATTAATATCATAAGCTATCGTGCTTTTAGATTTAATCCAAAACTCAAAAAGGAATTATCAATAAAACAAATAGCAAGATAATTAGCCATGTTACAACACGTGGTTATCATATTTTCGAATGTAAAAAAAAATAAATATTTCAAAGATACAAAAATAATAATTATAAATGAAATTACCTTAGTAAATGAAGATATTTTATAGGATTACCGAAATTAATAAAGATCAAATTAAAATCCAGAAAGTAAAGTACATGTTCTTAGTATTCCACCGAACATTTCTAATGATCGACCATATCGTGCCGAAACCACCAACAGAATCCACTGTCCGTTTCCTTTTTCAAAACGCAACGCATATCTTACGCTCTATCGGCAATATGACAAATTAAAAGTATACCATAGATTCGCAAAATATGTGAACCATTGACATAGAAAATATGTTAACCATTGACATCGAAAATAAGTTAAACCATTGACATAGAAAATATGTTAAACCATTGACATAAAAAATATGTTAAACCATTGACATAAAAATTATGATCATTATATAAAATAAACAAATAAATGGTTTTCAAAAGAAACAATGTGATGTTTGATATTTTGGTGTTCCTCATATCGAGGCATTCAGTTTGCCATATTATATGCCACATGATATAATATCAAAAATTTTTGTTTTAACATTCTTATTTACTCGAAACTAATCCCCGAGTTCATTAATATATTGTTTCTGCTATACGCTCATGATGAGCTCACCAAATTATAAATAAGTACCACAATTCAATTGTTTTCGTCATATGGTTCCCAATTTTTTTGACGGACTCCAAAAATACCGTAGCAGGCCATTTAAAAGCCTGTGATGGGGTCTTTTATCATTTCAACAGTCCTTCATAAAGGAAAAACCAGATAAATTAAATATGTTTAAATATTTGCTTACAAGTAACAATATTGATATTGATACGACCTGTATACTTTGATTTTGAGACGAAGTGTTCTTGTTCCACTGAGAACTAAATGTCCTTGTTTTTGAAATGGTTCAATTCAACTTCGTAAAGAATTCAAGATTGTTGATTTTTATCACAAATTGCTGTCGTTAAAAGAAAAATTAAATTAAATTAAACTTTCCCTAAAAACTTTTTTATGTTTGTTGGTATTTTCAATTCAAGTTTGATATGACTTAACATGTATGACAATTTATCTGAAAAATAAAACCTAGAGAAAATGATTATCCTTAAATTTTACTTGAGCTCATCGACTGAACGCTCCCATGTATATTTCTTTAATTTTAATTTGACTGACTACATTTTGATAGATTTGAAACTTCCATAATCGATAATTTTTGTCATTTAATAAATGGCCAACGAAATTATTTTCTTCCGATCGTTCACCAAAAGAATCCATTCGGAAAATGTTTTCTCTTTCAAAATCCGAATAATAAATAACGTTTTCCCTACGTTTTTTTTAGTGGCGACTATTTCTGTCTCGCTCAGTCACATAAAAAAATGTGTTCACTATTTTCAATTACGTTACAACGCAAAATTGGGTTTTGAAAATGGATACCTTAAGTAATATTTTACTTTTTTCTTGCATACTAAGCGGAAATTATAAGCCCATAAACTTTCGGAAAAAATAATTTCGCTTGATTAATTAGAAATAAATAAACGTTTAAACACAAATAACGACAAAAGGAATTATGTTTTAAATATTTAATCATTATTTTAAACATGTGACCTCGTCTATATTGCTAATTGCTATTTTCTATATTAAAAATAAAATTTTATAAAGTGTTCTAAACCGGAATCACGTACGTAGCGGACAGTATGTTATGGACATGTGTTCCAACGAAATGTATTTTAGCAAGAACTGAGTATAAGCATAATATTTTCATCGGACTTGATTCTCTTGCTTTTCTAGGTGAATAAAAAAAGCAAGAGCGCGTTCGTTGTTATATAATACAGGAATTTCATTGAATTCAAATGATAATGCAATGGCAAAACGACCAGAAGCATTTCGAGAATGAGTAAGTTGAAATTGGCTTTCAGCCATGATGACTTGGGGGTCAGACAGAATCGAAGTAGCAGTTTCTTGGGCTTCCCATAAACGTTGCAGTTGATCGTCAAATGAGCTAGTTATAACCATCAGGATAAGTACAGGGAGGAGATTGCCCTTAGCAGGCCCAATAATCAACCAACCGAATATGGTGTGAATAGATGAAGAGTTACCGCGAATGGGGTGAAAGTCAGCGTATGATGAATATGCGCATCGAATAGAAAATTGATGGGGAAGGAATTTTGAAAATTAAGATCCGCTTATTTGAAACACTTGAATTGGTCGACTACGTCTTGTTGTAAGGCAATCATGGGAAGATGATCAGATGACCCATGACATAAGCTCGTGTTGGTACTGAGATACTACAATACCTTGACTTCGGCTCGCATAAATCTGTGCATAGGTAATTAGTTCTAGCAACAATCACCGAATTGTCAGTGGAAGTAGGTTTGATGATTAGCCCAAAAACTTTACAACAAGGCCGTGAAATTACATAAACCCGCGATTACGGGTTGACTAATTCACGTATGGAATCATGTCCGAATTGATCGGAAATTTGCATCTGGGTGGTGTCCAATATTGCACCCTGTGGATTTTTAGCGAATGAAAAACATGATAATATTTGATGATTACTACTAGGGAGCATAAAACGACCAGAAAGGATGCTACTCTATAAACTAAAAACCGATAATACAGAACAAGACTATAAAATATTATTAATAAGAATTAGAACAAGACTATAAAATATTATTAAGACGACATAAAGTAATATACATCCAGTAAAAAAACAATATAGATGGAAAGATTTGAATCTAGCAACGTGTTGAGAGAAGGAAATCTGGAATGGACTACAGAAAATATTTAATAAAAACTCAAAGAACAAGGATAATGTGACATTGCGGTAATATAATCTGATTAATAATAGTGATGAAATATTACAAATGTTTCCAGATTTCTTTCTCAACTACGTGCAAGCGATACTCTCAATACATTTCAATCTAAATTTATCCCTCCAAGGAACAAGTTCAAAAAATATCAATGTTAACTCAATTTTCTTGTTTCCTGCTAATGTCGTTGAACTAAATAGGTTAAAGCGTTTATTTTCATAATCTTTAAAAGATAAAAAGGTAAAATATACAATATAACTTAAATAACAAAGTGTAGTTAAAAAATACAAATAAGAATAAAAAAAGGTTAAAATTGTTAAAAACAGATAAATAAAAATTAGACTACACATTTAAAACACTCAATAAATAATTAAGAGTTAAAAAAAAAATAAAAATAAAAAAAATAAAAAAAAAACAGAGAAATAGAGGAATAGAAGTGTCCTATCACAGTCATAAGAATAAATCATAAAAGAGACAGAACACACATACCACAAGCACATTATAATATCACAGATGTTTGTGAGGGGAGGGGATGGCTCAGGTGTCCAGGCCATCGATACCTGTGTGCAGGGATCAGAGGCTGATCGTGGTACTGTCTCTGTCCGGTTTGATGTTCTATATAGATGTCACGTGACCAGCGAATCGTGTATGACGCCATCAACCGTGCCATTGTCTGCGAATATTTTGGTGATATTCGCAAAAACTTCGCGACCCTATAGTTCTGGCCTAGCCATGACCCAAGCGAACCAACGATTAAAGCATCCAATGAGACCCTATAGCCTTTCGAGGATAACTAGGCCATGAGTTGGTTATATTTGACGAGCTTTTGTTGCCAAGGCACTTCTAGGGCATCCGGGGCACCCTCAAATGGAATACAGTCTATGATTTGAACTTCCTTGCTAGCCTTATCCAAGACCACAAGGTCCGGACGAAGAGTACTCCGTACACCGGGTACTTTTCTATTGATGTTTCAGGCAGCACCCGGAGGTAAACGCGATCCGCGAGCAAGGCGGTATTGGACGGCATTCTGCTGCCGTTGCCGCGCCACTGACTGGAAGGTACAATGATTCAGTATGTTTGTCAATATCTCATTGACATAACCACAGCGTCGGCACCTTCCCTAAGATTTGTAAAAGATCACGTTTTTCGCTGATCGGGTTTCCATAGCAGAGTAGCAAGGTAGAATGCTCGAAGTGCTGAACGTAGCATACGAACAACAACGGATCGCGCCGTCTCCGGGACAATTATTCGCTCCGGTGTTTGCCCAGGACGGTTGATAGTGACAGACAGATCGCGCTTTTCCCTGCACCAATGGAAACCCACACTTATTTTGTTGTTTAGGCATTTTTAGCTTGTGGCTACAAACTAGAAATGTCTCCGACGGCACGCGCTAATCGTCCCTCTTGTGAGCCAGACAGATACCTGGCGAGCATATCCTCGGTTATATCTTCTCCGCCTCACGACACGTTTAAGGCTGGACAAGGCCGTTTCCCTAACAATGGTGTCCTTGCCAGTTAGCAGCCTAAAAACGTGCACTCCGGTGAATTGGCCTACGGTAAAAGATTTTCGCCACCCTGGTAAGATGGAATGTAAAGAATTTCTGGGGAGCCACGTTGAGGTAGGTTCTCCCATTTCTTGGCTAGTCTTTTGATGGTCTTGTCTGCGTCAGGAAAGGTCTCTTGGTGACATTGCCACTTCGCAGTATAAATTCTTGCCGAGAAAGGATGAACAAATTTGGGCTTCCAATTTTTGCCAAGGTGCGAGAAAAGAATGGTGTAACTTCTGAACGTCCTCCTTGATGGCCCGAATGGCATCAAGGGTGGTTCGGGCCACACAGAAGCCCGTTGGTACAACGAGATGTTGATTCTCTTCTCCGTCTTTTAAAACTGTATTCCTCCTTGGATGGTCGCCTTCCGCGAAGCGCATTTCTGAGGTTGGAACTTTAGACCCATCCACTCAGCAGTTGATCCTACTGCATTCAAGAGAATTCTCAAGGATTCAGCATTTATCCGAGAAGAACGATGTCATCATCATACGCGAGAATAGAAAAGTTGTTGTTTTGGAGCTTGTAGTCATGCTAAGCTGCCAATCCAGACGCCACCCTTATGAACGGCTCGGTAGCCAAATTGAAGATTATTGGACTGAGTAGACAACCTTGCTTTACGCCCGCACAATATGAATTGGACGGGTTTCTCCGTCCTTAGTGTGGATTGTGTTGGTAGTATTGGCGTAAAGCTCGGTTATCACACTACGTATCTTGTTGGGTAGCCGCATTTCTTCCAATACACGCCGAATACGATCATGCGGTACAGAACCGAAAGCATTGGCAAGATCTAGCCATGCCAATGTGATCTGTCTGCCATGTCGGCGCGCATCATCCAATGCACTTTGGACTATGAAGTTGTGTTCATAACAGCCTTCATACTCCAGAAATCCTTTTTGCATTGGGAAGATATTGTAAGAGAGCATCGCCCAACAGGTGACACGGTCCACGATAACGCCGGCATACAATTTGGTGATCGTGCCCCCCCCCCCAAAGTAAGAGGCCTACAGTTAGACAGCTCATCACGATTACCTTATTATATAACTGTACGGTGAGGCAGTCATTCCAAGCCAGTGGCGTTTTTTCCTCACGGAAACAAAGATCGACGCTTGCAGAAAGTACTACACAGCCGGGGTTGGAACGTTTGATGCATGAGTACTTGATAGCGTCCTTACCCGGTGCGGTGATAGATGTTTTAGCCAATCGCGCAAATACTGATGCCAGTAGGAACGTTCGTCTCCATCTCCGCCATCATTTTGATCGGGTCTGAATATTTGACTGATTTGTTCAAGGGTTGGTGTATGTGTTGGGATCATGGACCGTTTCCGTGTTGACCTCACAAAATGGTAAGCTACCTGGATCGCTCAGTATGCTGGTAATGGCTTTTTTTTATTACTTTTAAAGAGTTTCTGAATCTTCGCCGCATCCGCAGGGTTGTATTGTGCGCGGCGAGGACGGTTCCTCATAGGCCGGGGTCTATTAGGGAACCGTTGCGCATTTAGTGGTGTTCTTTCGGCCACGTGACCTAAAGTGAATCTCGCAATATCTGCTGTGATGGTTGCCACTGCCACCTCAAATTACTTCAGCTGGCTTCGTTATTTACAAGTGCATACCGCCGAACCTGGTTTTTGGTCAGTTGACTGTCGGCCAGGTCGGGGGTAGATTAGGTGTTGGTAGCTTGTCAACATTGGGTCCAGCAACTACCGAGACAGCACTGGGATTGATAGTGACATGGTCTGCTTGAATTTGGGAGACTGTAGCAACCAGTGGAAGTTCGTTCGGCTGAGTGGATGTGAGTCTATGCCAACCAAGTGATCTGAATGCAGTGGGTCTATATCAGTGTAGGAAACCATCGATACATTGTGACACAACCTTTCAGTTACAGTAACAAGAGCAGCCCCTGTGCCATCATGGCTCAGGTTTTAGGGCCATCCAGCACCTGTGTGCAGGGTCACAGAGGCTGATCGAGGTACTATCTCTGTCTGGTTAAGTGTTCGATATAAATGTCACGTGACCAGCGGATCATGTCTGACGCCATCAACCATGCCATGGTCTACGTATATTTTCCTGATCCTTGTAAACAAATATTTCGCGGAAATGTTCATGGACTGTTTCCATGTTGATTTGGCAAAATGGTGAGCTACCTGGATCGCTCAGTATGCTGGTTATGGCTTTTTTTTATTAATTATGTATAAATTATAAATATATAATATTATAAATTATGTTTCTGAATCTTTGCCGCGTCCACAGGGTTATAGTGTGCACGGCGGGGGCGGTTCCTCATAGACCAAGGCCTATTTTGTTAACGCTGCACATTTAGGAGGGCTTTGAGGCTTCTGCCGCCTCAATTTCCTCCCAGCTGGCGGCCTTATCCAAAAGCACAAGCCACCGAACCTAGTTTTCGGCCAGTTGCCTTTCGGCCAAGTCGCTGGGTGGGTTAGGTGTTGGTAACTCGCCAACATTGGTTCCAACAACTAGCGGCGAAGCGCTGGGATCGATGGTGACAAGGTCTGGTTGGATTTGTGAGGCTGCAGCAATCGGTGGAGTTTCAATCTCATTTGGCGTGATGCTAGTGACATCGTTCATCTCAACGGGCGATCTAGTTCGGTTGAGTGGTTTGGGTGGTGATCCTAGTGGACGAGAGTCCATGCCAACCAAGTGATATGAACGCGGTGGGTCTATATCAGCGTGATGAGCCATCGGTACATCTTGACACAACCTTTCAGTGACAACACCGAGAGCAGCCCCTGTGCCATTATCGGTTTTAGAAGGCGGGGGCTGTTGTGTGGAATTTGTCGAGACGGTGGCAGCGGTTTCGTCGTCGTCGCTGCTGTCTACTATTTCATGTAGGATTCTTCGAATATGGTCATATCTGGTGGATGTGCTGGGTTTATGCCCAGATAATGAAGTGTTTGGAGCTGTTGATCTTGAAGTGGAGGCTTCTGATCAACCTCCTAGGCGGTGAAGTATTTTAGGGATCCGGCGGGTTCGGAAGGCTTTTTTTGTTGAAGCAGTGGCCGCACCCGTTTGATGAGTCGAGAAGTATTTTTTTAGTAGCAGTAGGCCTTCGGTGTGATGATTTTTTATTAATTAAGTGAGGTCAGGAAACTAAGCGTGACTGGACCTCACTGTTTAAGCTGATAGCGCCATATGGACGATGAGAGTGCACACTCCCACAGGGAGAGTGTACATTCCGTCTACTCCGCCTGTACTATAATGTCTCTGCTAAGTAAGCAATCCACAGGCGTAGATGATATACCTACGTCTGTTTTAAAATATAGTGCCATGCTGTTGTTAACAATTTACTCCCTATATTCAAAAAATGATTAGAAACTGTATTGTTACCGGACTATTAAAGAATCTCTAAAGGCAAGTTTCTTTTTTTTGAAAAATGATTCTCATGAATATTGAAATAAATGCCACGATACTCGAAATAAAATTGTATATTAAGAAATTCTATTTAAAAAATACAATTAAAAAACACAACGGACTTACATGTCGCTAAATATTGATATTTCGATTGCAACGCAATCATCGTCAGTAGCAAAATTTATTCGTATAACACATTACAAACATTTTACACAAAATTAAAAATAAACAAAACATTACCAACAAAACAGTAACGATTTACAAAAAATAAAAATACAAAAATTATCACAAATTTGAAGAAAAAATTTCTCAATACCACCAAACTTTGTGGTATTGAGAAATGTTTAAATATATCGAGTAACAGGTTTGAGAAAAGTACACAATTTTCCAGTACGCTAGACTTTATTGCAATTACCAAAGAATTCTTTGAATAACTTCTTAAAATAAAGTCAATGATTTTCACCATTGCACTCTCTATAGAATAACTTACCGTTACTTTAGCTGTTGATAAATTAGTAGTTGCTGCTGTTTGTTAGATGATGGGTGATCTGATTTGCACTAACTGTTCATACAAATTGAGACAATTCTACCTTATCATTATTTCCATACACTAAAGCTGATCCGATGTGCACAACGGCCTGATACTTAGCTAATGTGTATATATTACGTTCAGAATTACGTTTTGATCGTAAAATTTCAACATCAGCTAATCTGGAGACAATAAAATAAAACGTAATATACTTGGAGATGGCTTGGATTTCAAGTTCCAAATTTCTGAATGATGTTATCAGCAACACTATTTTAATATTGAGTCCAAATAGCAGAGTGGTATATGCCAAAAAAAATGTTCGTCTCTGCACTCAGATCTACAGTCGCCTTGTTACTTCCCTTTGTTTGATAAATAATATAATGGAATCGTGTCCTCATCAGAATGCGTCCTCATGTAACCATTCATGTGAGGAAACCGTGCACTTTACCTGAAGGCAAAATGTAAAAAATTTGTGTCTACCATTCTGTCCAGTATACAGTATGTCAGCCTGCCTATCTTCAATTACATAATGAATTTTTGTCTCCATTTCCTAGTATTATATAAATACATGAAATAATTGAAATTAACTAATTCATACTGAAGACAACTGAAATCCAATATTGAAAATTTAATAATGGATTTCGAAAAATAAAAATTATTGAATTTCATAAATAATTTTTGGCTTGAAATTTTAGTTTTTACTTTTTAATTTTTATTATACATACAAAGTTGTATATGACCACGAAACATCAATAAAATCAACTAATGTAGATTCTATTTACTATAGAAACCATTTTTCAAGAATTTTTGTCATTTTTCAAACATAATATTGTTGCAGTAAAACACGATTATAGACTGCTTTGAAAATGGATAATAACCAAAATTACAGTCAAAACATTGCATTGCATATTGATGTCACTGTATATTGAACTAAGACGCAAGATACAACATACGATCTGTAATTAATTATATTTAGAGCGTTTATAAAAATCATTTCAGTCACATTTCTTTTCCGGCGATTGTTCTCAGAAACCAAGGTTTCAACTAAATGATGGTCCGCTAACGGTAATTTAACCTTTTGTTTTGTTCTTGTTCTGCTTACACTGGGAATTTTTGCACGATAAATTATCTTAATAAATGCTCTAAATATAGTAAATTACAGACCGAACGTAGCGTCAAGCATCTTAGTTCAATCTACAGAGACATCAATATACACTGTTTTGAAAACTATTTTTAAAGTTGATTAGATTATCCAAACAGTCTACAAATGATAAAAAATTATTCAAAAATGGTTTCTTTAGTATTGACATTAATATCAACCAGGATAAGTTTGAGTTCTCTAATAAGCATAAATAAACAAAAATCCTTACTTAAGTGTAGAGGAAAGTATATAAATTGGAAAATTTTAACTTTTATTTTAACCAAGTTATTGAAAATGATGAGAATAGTATACTAGATTCTAACTGGTATTCTTTTTAAAATGTATTGTGTTTTCGAAAATGGCCCATGCTGTGAATACAATTATAGAAAAAATGTTGGTAAATCTGGTGCCTAAATCAAACTTTATAATTATAATAACTACAAGTTTCAATCAAAAAATTTGACGTATCATTGACGAGTAGATAAATATTCATTTTATTAGGAAAGTATATAATAACACATGAACGAATACGTACATAATATGAAAACAAAGGGATATTTTTCTGTCTATCATTAGACAAAATAATGACATTTAATATCACCTATAGGAGTGTGAATGTGTTAAAAATAAGTTACTGTAACGATATTTTAATTCATAATCACGTATTCATAATGAAATTAAACATTTATAATGACTAATTAACGTTGAAATTACATGCACGTTTCTTATCAGATCGAGAATTCCTAATGTCATGACCAAATATTTCATAATTAGTTCATTAATTGTAAAAGTGACTTATTCAAGAATCAATACTACCTGAAGTCAAATATTGGATTATTTTTTCTTTGAATTTTAAGCTACTTTTAACACACAATCAAAACGAAGTAGTCCAAAATTCATGTGGAAAATATGAAGCTCGACAATTGGATTGTGGATTTTTACAACGCTTGGTTTGGCAGACGTCGGGAACATTGAAAGTTGGGCTAACAAAATTTATTGTTGATATATTATGTTTTTGTATTTGGCTGTTATTATGGTACACATAACGTAGTACACGTAATTAACACGTCATACTATACAAGACAAAAAGCAGATTATTTTAAGGAGTCTGAAACTTTGCTTATTAAAATCTTAAATACGAGCCAAAGGCGGCATGCACCCATCTGCCTTCAAAAGGGAATCTATTTTTAATGAAATACTAGCTGACTCTATCGCGCGGTGCTGTGACTCAATTGTAATACAATCAATTAAAATTATACTACCTTGCTCAACACAATTTAATTACTGTACATATAAATAAGAATTATATATTTAATAATCCACAAATAACTACAAGACTCAAGTATAATATGTAACAGTTAACGAACTATACTGTATATAAATTAATTGTCTATAAACGTACTATATTAATTGTTAGTAAAATTTGGAATTGTGTTAATTTGTTTTAATTGCATACCAATTTGTTGTGCGTTTTAGTCTCGATATAATAATAATGGGGTTTAACCTCCGTTTCTCTGACATATACGCCTATAACAGAGGCCACCCACAACATTATTTGTTAATCTTTAGTCTCGATATATATATATAATCTCGATATATATATGGGATAATCTAGTAAGAAAATAAGACATTCTAAAATAACATATTATATATTAATTTCAATAATAAATATAAATAAACAATGAAACGATTGATAATAATAATATGTAAGTATTAAATTAAATATGTTAATAAATCAAATTTACATCAAATAACCTAAAGGATATTTAATTAAAGGACATTTAAAGACCTTCTACCCAAAGAATGACTCAAATTAACTACTTAAATATATAAAACGACTTAACATTACAATCTCCAAAATGTGCTACAGCACAATTAAATAAATATAACTTATCTAGGTAGCACTTATCATGGTATTGAACCCTAAGAACCCTATATATATATATATATATATATAATTATATATCCTTTAGGTTATTTGATGTAAATTTGATTTATTAACATATTTAATTTAATACTTACATATTATTATTATCAATCGTTTCATTGTTTATTTATATTTATTATTGAAATTAATATATAATATGTTATTTTAGAATGTCTTATTTTCTTACTAGATTATCCCACTACACTAAATCAGCTCGGAATTTCAAATTATATTAGCGGGAATTTGGGTTGGTTGGCCCGTTTAAAATCTGCACGCGTTTTCATTGAGCGCTCCGCTGATTCGATTCTCGGTATCTCCGTCATACCCCTATAACCAAATCATTAAGTACCGTTTATTATGCATTATTTATCCATATTATCCTAAGTATTGTTTTTTCGCTACAATAAAGAAATGATAAGTTTGTTTATTTTTTAGTTTGCGGCACCCCGTAAATTTGTAAAATGTATGTATAGAAATATCGTTGTAAAATTTCAAGTCAAAAGCTCTAGCGAAAAAGGGTGCTCAAGCGAGTGTTAGTTTTTAATTATAATAAGCAATAAGCAACAGAGATTTTATATCAATTACTTTCTTCGTCATTCTTGTCTGAAAACAAACTTTACTGAGCCTGGTATTTAATGTATCTACGTGGGTTCTATTTAATACATCAGTTCTACATCAGTTACGTGTTTTTGCTCAGTAAGGATCAAAAAGGATCAAATAACACAAAAGAAAGTACTTCTATAATTTTAAAATATGATATAAGGCATAGGACTCCAGGAAAATATCAGAAAGGAGATATGGTTTTTATTGAATGGGAAGCATTTGCGTCGGGATAGTCAAATAAGTTGAAACTGTCAAGAACTATATTTAGGAGCAGAAAGGACTCATAGGTCGTTAAAGTCAGTTTTTCGATCAGAATAAAATCGCTTTCAAGACTTTTCACGGATACTTTTTTTTTAATGAACCAGGAACTGCTTGACATGAAATGTGAATTTGTCGTAGGCAAGGGAGGAATAATGAATACTTTTTTTGTTAAGAAGTTGTGGAACACCCGAAACTTGGTTTTTTTGTTTTGTATTAATAAAGAAAAGTTATTTTGCTTTTGAAGGATAATTGATTGTTTTTGAAAATTAATAATATTTTTAAATAGTACTTCCTCTTAAGCCCGAAGCTAGGACGGGCCGTTTTTTCCAGTTAAGATGTATATAGTTATAAGATGTATTTAGTTTTCAGTTAAGATGAGTTGTCAGGTGTATAGTTTATAAACAATATAATCATAATGAGTGTGACAAGGAAACATAAATTGAGTGACAATGACTATGAGTAAGTAAGTCGACTCTATGTGAATAGTTTGAAATAGGAGGTAGTCAGCAAAGACTATAGGATAGACAAGAAGCAGAAGTATAATTATAAGTGACATCTGGAGTCTGAGGCGATCAACTATTAAGTTTGTCGGCCTTTGCGGGTATGGCTATTAAGTTTAACTACTTTGCGGGGGTGACTATTAACTATTAAGTTTGAAAGCCTGACTCGGTAGAGGCGCTGAAACTCGTATACTACGATTTTACATTAGCTCATATGGGCTGCTTCTCCTCTATCCTATGCTCTTTGGTAGTCAGTAGTTGAGACTCGATCGAGCAAGTCACAGTGTGTGATGAAAGTTTGAACATAGAGAATAATTCGTATTATTGATTATAATTATTGAATAAAAAATTCACAAAAAGACGAAATTTAATTATTTTCTTGATTAACACTTTAATTCATTGATTAATTAAATAAACACAACTTTCAATACAATAATTACAATTATAAGTACAATTTATTCTCTATGTTTCTAAACTGTTCATCACACACTTTGTGAGTGTTTTCTCTTGAGTTAAACTACTGACTCCATTCGAGCCTTCAAACAGGCTACTCTATTGCAAATTATTCACGTATAATAGACCCACACAACTATATTCTATCTCACTTACTTACGTGTCCTTTTTCACATATCATAGTTATGTCGTCTATGAACTATACACCTTAAAATTCATATAGTCTAAGCACTATACACTTTAAAGCTTATAAAAACATTATAAATATATTGTCTATAAATTATGTATCTTACAATTCCACCGAAACTAACAAAAACAAATTCGACTTCGGATGATGCACCGGTTATCATTAGAAACACATTGTTAGATCGAGATGATGTGGTCGTATTGAAGAACAATAGAACTCTTCGAATTTTGAAAAACACAGTTGATGAAGACAATGAACGTGATAATTTAGAATTATTAAAGAATAATCACAATGTCAGGAAATTGAAGTATAAGAAGTTTGAAGAAAATGGGATATGGAAAAGGAGGTTGAAAGAAAGTGCGATGTGGAAATATGTGATGGAAAAGGAAATATCAGTGGATATTCGTAATTAAAAAATTATATATTTCGTAAAATAGAAAAATTTACCAAGTGAAATATAAAGAAGTGAAATTTACGTTGGAGCAAATGTGACAAAGCAACAGTGGATAAAATGAGTAAAATTAATTGATGAAAACAGAACGTATTTTACAAGTAACTTAAGTTAGGTTTATTATAAGTCAAAAGGAAGAATGGAAGTAAACAACGGATGATGAGCTAAGTCAGTTACGTGTTTTAGCTTCTTGAATTGAAAGGGAAGCATTGGCTTCGGAATAATAACAAAAATTGGAACCTTAATATAAAGGACCAAATTTGGGGGAGAAAAGACTCACAGGTCGTTTAGTCGGAATTACATTTGGATTTCTTTCTTTTTAAATGGGTTGTAAATAGAAAATAAATTTTACTTGTTGTTAGTAGTAAATAAATTTTTGTGAGTTGTTGAAAAATTAAGTTTTATGGAATGTAAGCAGAAAATTAAATTTGTTTTTCATTTGTTTTAGAAATTATGAATGATCAAAATATGATTTATTTTTGTTTTCAATTATCTTTGAAATTAAAAATGTTAGGAATACCGAAAACTTAAAAGTTTTTGCTTTGTATTGGCTATGAAGATCTATCTTGTCTTTTTAAAGAATAATTGATTATTTTTGTTAGTTGGGGTGGAATTGTAAGATAAATAAATTATAGACAATATATTTTTAATGTATTTATAAGTTTTAAGGTTAATAGTGCATAGACGCTATATTTATGATATGTAAAAAAGGACACCTATGTGAGATAGAATATATTGGGGTGGGTCTATTGTGCTCACAAAGTATGTGATGAACAGTTTAAAAACATAGAGAACATAATGTACTTATAATTGTAATTATTGTTTTGAAAGTTGTGTTTAATTAATTAATCAATGAATTAAAACATCCATGGGAAAACATGGCTTAGAGGAGCCACTCAGACTTCTGTATCTTACATACGAGTAAGACCCTAACCAGTGCCAACCAATAATACTAGTAAGACACAGGGACACCATTTTTTTCTTCCTATCTCATTACTATTAGAGAAACTGAAATAGGTAGAAGAGTTGTATAGATGTCTCGTTTGCTCTTCCATGAGCAGTCGGACTCTGCACTAAGAGACACACAATAAACTTTATGGCATGCAATAAACTTACAACAATAGTGGTTTTGACTTAAAATAACTCGCCCACGCCTGAATTAAAGTGTTAATAAAGAGAATAATTAAATTTCGTCTTTTTATGAATTGGCCATACAATAATTATAATCACTAATACGAATTATTCTCTATGTTTAAACTTTCATCACACACTATGACTTGTTTGATCGAGTCTCAACTACTGACTTACTCCTTTTAAAACTATTCACATAAAATCGACGAACCGACTCATGGTCAACGTCACTCAATTTATGTTTCCTTGCCACACTTATTATAACTATATTGTTCATAAACTATACACCAGACAACTCCATCTAACCTGAAAAAAACCATCCGTCCTCGCTTCGAGCTTAAAACGAAGTACTATTTAAAAATATTATTAATTTTCAAAACAATCAATTATCCTTGAAAAACAAAATAACTTTTCTTTATTAATACAAAATAAAAACAACTTTTAATTTTCGGGTGTTCCACAAATTCTTAACTTAAAAGGAAATTGAAAACCAAAATCAATGAACTGAAATTGTTCATTCACAATTTCTAAAAAAATTCATTTTCAACTAACAACCAATAAAATTAATTTTCTGTTAACAACCCCTTAAAATTAATTTTTACTAATAATCCATAAAATTAATTTTCTGCAACCAACCCATAAAAAAATTAATTATTCCTCACGCGCCTACGACAAATTTACATTTCATGTCAAGCAGTTCCTGGTTGATAAAAAAAATTATCCGTAAAAAGTCTTGAAAGCGGTTTCATTGTAACCGAAAAAATGACTTTAACGTCCTTTGAGCTATTTCAGCCCCTAAGTATAGGTCTTTATATTTAAGTTCCAACTTCTTTAAAAAAAACATATTTATTTAAGTAAATAATAATTTTTTAATTAATTCCTAGATATGATAAAAAATATTATCTTTTTTTTTCTAAAGAATGTATTTCTTCACGTAATAAATAATTTATTTTTTGAGTAAATAATCATAATGATAATACTACTTATACAGATAATCTATCATGTATATTACATTTATATATCTATTACTACAGCAAGCTCATGCCTCTTCAAAAGTGAGAAAATGTTATATACTTGAGTAATGTATGTATAGTGCTTCGAGAAAGGCAGATAATGGCTACAAAGGGACACATCTTACATCGACAAGGCACGTCCAGTACATTTGATGAAACGTTTATACAGTGTACATACACAACCATATGCATTGTCTACCCACACATAGTATACTTATATTCTTGTCTATGTTCGACTAAGTCAAATCACTGCTGTTTATTTTACTACGTATTGTAGAATGTTATATTTATGTTAGATTTCTATTAGGAAAAACTATTTACTAAGTGTGTTTTAGATTTAAATTAAAGAAGTTTAAAAAGTAGTCCAACAGTCCAAGTATTTAACAAATTTTTACGTCGATCAATCAGTTTGTTGAGAAGTATATATAATATAATACCGCCACCAAATGAGCAACGGGTGTGACCATCACCAAATTAGTAACATACACGATTTATAAGAGTAGGTAATTACCTTCAATTTTTTTTATTAGTTCCTTCTTTCAAGCATATTCATACTGATGATAACAACACGGTAGTCGAAATTCGTTTTTATATAATAGAAAATTGATCAAACAAATTCGGCAAAAAATCGTAACTTTATTCGAATTATACCAGAGTTGTCGTTTATTCTCGTTGATAATACCTCTATGTCTTTAGTGTATAAAAAATATGTGATACGATAGGGAATATTCCTACTTAACATATATTTCTTTGCGTTACAGTGACACGAATAGCAAAGATGAAAAAAAATATAAACTACACAGTTGTAACATTAGTTTCAGAAAACAGTACAAAATGTGAAAAATTCATATAAAACAAATGCACAATGGACTGAGGTATTTTGGAATAAAATATCTTGTTACACTTTACCCAATTACACACTTAATTTGAAGGGCAATACTGAAAAAGTAACATTTTTATCACGAGTTAAAAAAAAGAAAACGTAGAATGGTTACCACAGATAAGAACAGGACTACCTGTGTCTAAGCTCAGACCCTCGAGCTACTGAGCCGTCCGTATTATGTGCATATTTTATATTATGTAATATTACAAGTAGGACAAACATGATACGCGCTACACATAATTTGTTATTAATTAAAAATCAATTTTGAAAGTGATTGAGTAGAAGTTGAGGAAACATATATTTTATCATAAATTTTTAAATACAAACAATTAATTATTATATCAATACCATATTTATTTATTTTGTAATGGTTGATTTTAATTTAATAACTGAAACTTTATATTTTGAATGGTATTTCAGTTGAAATTTTTGCTAGGTATCCCAAAAACTAAAATTCTACATATTGATTCCTTTTTTACTCCTAAAATTATCAATGCTTCTTCTAGGTTAGGCTAAGTTAGGTTAGGTTATATTGGCTATTCACGAAGGACACACTTGGGCTATGGAGCCCATTATGATACCATATATGTCCATTACCACTTTTACCGCTGATAATTTCATTTGGCAGCTCCTCAATTATTTTGAGGGGCAGAGTGCTCCTTCTTCACGCATATACCATGCACATTAACAGCCTGTCACGACTATTAATTGCTTTATTTTTGTTGTGACGGCGGGAATCGACCCCGCAATCCAGCCATATCGCAAACGCAATTGGTTATGCTATACCTAACTGAGCTACTAGAGTTGACTTCTTTAACTAAGCCTTCAAACAGTTATAAACCAAACACAAAATTATTACAAATAATTTCCGGTGTCAAGAAAAGCCTGAAAGAAGTAATCTTGTTTCACATCTTTATAATTTTGCACACTACCTTAAAATTATTTCGTTGACATTGAATTTGCACGTTTTTTTTTTCAATTAAAAGTTCCAGTTCTAATACATTTATAAAGATTTGAACAAATATAAAGAAACGAAAACATTACACAGAAGCTGGGACACGAATGCGGGTCCTTTAGATATCTGACCATGTAACCGACTTCGTCACTCCTGCTTTGAGTCCCTGTTCTATGTAAGGTCATCGTGTCTATCCTGACTTTGGGTCGTGCGAATTCCATTTTTTTTATTATGAAATAAAATTTATTTCATAATAATTTATTTCATTTAATTGTTTTTGAACTTCATAAGTCAAAGTCTCTCACACATGATAGTTTTAGTAACTTTTATTATATTAATATATTATACCTCTTAACATTTCAATGGAGAACGCATATTACATATTTTCATTTATGTAACAGTGTCAATTGCCGTATATTATTCGTTACACATTTAAATAACTATATAAATACCTCAACTTATTATTTATTAATATAATTTATTTACAATTAATTAGATTATATTTTTGTACGTGTATTAACTGTCTTGATGTTCTTAGTTTCAACTTTTTTAATCAATTAATTATGTCCCTTGTCACTATGTTAAGTCAAAGCTGACGGAGAAGCGTGAACCTTGATGGGTTCCGTTGGATTGGTGTTTCGGGAAGATAATTATCTTCGTACTGAAGTTTACACGGAATCAACTGATCGACATGCCGTTTCTACTTGCTATCCCCAGGTTAATCTAAAAGATACGATTGGTTTCCAATTACTTCTATGATTTTGCCCTTGGTCCACGAAACTTTTCCAGCACCTTGCAATCTTTTGCGATTGCGATGTCCCCCACGTAAATTTTTTTTTTCAATTAACGCCACAAAAATTACGGCTTCTGCCGCGTCTGAACTTTCGATACATCCTTTTGCAGTGCCTTATCCGCAATTATTTTGTTTGCATTTTTAAGTTAATCCAAACGACTCCTCAATCTTCTCTTTATCATTAGACTAGCTGGTGACTTTCCTGTGGTGCCATGTTCGGTGTTGCAGTAATCTAATAAAAAAATAGAAAAAACTTTATTTAAGTACCTACCGGAATACTGGTTATGCATTGCACATTTCAATGCCCTTTTTAACTCTTTTACACCATTTTCAGTCAATCCATTTTTTTGAGAATGCCCAACGGATCGTTTTATGTCAAATAAAATTATTTTTCAAAAACGATTCAAATTCCCTCGATACTAGGGACCGACCATTATCCGACACCAATTCCCTTGGTAACCCAAACCTAGCGAAAACGGTCTGTAGGACATCTATCGTAGGCTCAGAACTACTCAACTACTGTGTCAACTATTATGAGAAAGTTTTTATTGAAAACAGTAAAGTAATCGACATGAACTCTCCAGAGTTCGTTTGGCCAATTCTACGTTTTCAACTATGATTTTGGAGGATCCGACCGATAAAAAAAATATTCACATGATTTCACTAATTCCTTGAATTCAGCGTCCATGTTGGGTCACCAGAAATAATTTCGAGCTAATCTCTTCATTTTAGTAATACCAATATGCGACTTATGGAGCTGGTGCAATATGGGTTGCTATTGCACTATCGGAATGACTTCATGGTGCCCACAAAACAGACACCCCTTTTCTGTTTGTCTTTGATGGCTAGTGGCCTTGGTTTGCAAAATTAAGGACTTGCATCCGCTTTTATTTTTAACATTTTCCTTATTGAAAGTTCCAAGTTTTCCATCAAAAACTTCACTGTATTTAGGTATCAGGGACTCTTAATTTGAGTTCTACATATAATTGAACTGTATCAAGTCAATATTAAAAGTTTGCATCCAATTTCTCCCCAATATGGATCACCCATTTTCAATAACGTAGACATTTGAAAATTTACAACCGTTTTTGAAATTTACAGGTAATCTACATACCCCCGTTGGCTTCAGGGCGGTTCCATTTAAGCATAAAAACCGTTTGGTAGTAGTACGTAAAGTACGCTATCCACTTCAAACTCCAAATCAACACCATTAATACTAACCTTGTCCCCAATAGGTTTCAAATCGTCATCTACCCTAAAACAAAAAAGAGAAAGGTTGTCCTCATCAATATATGATACCCTGTTTTTGCAGCACATCTTCTTCAACTGTCCAAGTTTATGACCATTACCACCATTCACAGGTCTGGCATCACTAGCTCGTAAACCGGCAGCTGCTGTCGGTGTGGTTTTTATATTCCCAAATTTGACATTTTCTTCCAGATGTTGACTGCTTTTTCGATGCTTCCCCTTCTTTCTTCTTGTATGTTTTCTTTTTTCGACCTTGGATCCTTTTACTGCTTTTACTTTGACCTGATGTTTCATCTTACAGCCTTCATACTGACGCTGAATGCATTCAATGTTTAGCTTTCAGAAACAATTTATCTATCACTGGACCCTTTTCAGAACTCATGACGAACTTATCTCGCAACATTTCTTCCAAATGTTGTCCGAAATCACATTTGGTAGCCAATGCTCTCGCCTGAGCTGCCAATTCGTTACTCGATTTCATTTTGTCCTTCACGGCCTCGTTAAATTAATACTGCTATTAAGTCATCGAATTCCACGGTTTCTGGGTCCTTCGGATGACATAAATTCTTTAACAAATTGTCAATTGCCTTTTATTATTTGTTACACATTTAAACAACTATTTAAATACCTTAACTTATTATTTATTAATATAATTTATTCACAATTATTTACAATATATTTTTGTACGTGTATTAACTGTGTTGATGTTCGTAGTTTCAACTTGTAATCAATTAATTGTGTCCATTGTCTGTTTGTCCTTGTTATCGACATCATTACAATTTAAACAAAAAGAAAGAAACGATAAAATGCACAGTGTTAGTTTTTGATTAAAGTGATCGATCTCACCCTCATATGTTAAGTTAATATGGCAAAAATTATTTAAACTATCATGTAGTAGTTTTTTAATAAAAAGTATCTAACTTATAGGAGTCTGTATACTAGTACGATAGCCTTTGTGTATTCTGTATACACAAACATACAAATATTTAAGACACGAAGAGCTAACATATAATTGGAGTCCCTCACATAAAGCAGGATCGATGGAGTTGGTAACGTCCTAGACTAGATATCTAGAGGAGCAGAGTTCGAGTCTCGGCTTCTGTGTAATTTTTTCGCTTCTTTCTATTTTTTCAAATAAAAATACGTTATTTGCGTTTTCAATTGAAGTGTACAGTCTCACTCTCATATGTTAGCAAGAGTATTACATATGAGAAACTTTGATTTATAAAGTGCAAAAATAAAAAAATTTGTATAAATATAAAAGTTTATAAATTAAACAAATTTTTATTGAAGTGAAACTTTTTATGGGACACTAGCGTTTTGTCATGAGAGTTAACTCGTAGAGCTAACAAAACTGTTAAACTCCTTGTCTCTTTCTTATTACCATTTACTCTAGCAGAGTGAGAAAGGCCGTGGGACTTGATAACTGTACATATACCATTTATTTATTAAACAAGGATAGTTCAAACCTACTTACATTTAAATCTTATATGTCGATCTTTATTTATTAAATGTTCTTAAAGTGAAACTTTTTATGGGACACTAGCGTTTTTATTAAACAAGGATAGTTCAAACCTACTTACATTTAAATCTTATATGTCGATCTTTATTTATTAAATGTTACCTGTAATGTCTATATCTATTTAATATATGTTTAGAGCTATCTTTGTTTAGAATATTCATTTTATAATTTACAATAAATTGTAAATGTTTGTATCTACTATCTTTTTTTGATAATTTTTTATTAAACAAGGATAGTTCAAACCTACTTACATTTAAATCTTATATGTCGATCTTTTTTCATATTAAAAATTTTTTAATATTGTTTTTATTCTCAGTTATTGTCAATGAAGATACAAAAAATGTATGCGTCAGTCCAAAACTAACAGCGTCAAAAGTGAAACTTTTTATGTAATTCAAAAACTGTCAATGAGTGTACAAAAAAATACATTGCAGCAAAGAAAAATTGACTAGAAATTATAATAAAAATGATTTATAATAAAAATCAAGAAAAATCTACAGACTATCCCGAATTAATTACTACGGAAGTTTCACTTGTACGTATATGTATATAGTTTTATGTAAATAATAGTACGTACGAGTGAAACTTCCGTAGTAATTAATTCGGGATAGTCTGTAGATTTGTCTTGATTTTTATTATAAATCATTTTTATTATAATTTCCAGTCAATTTTTCTTTGCTGCAATGTATTTTTTTGTACACTCATTGACAGTTTTTGAATTACATAAAAAGTTTCACTTTTGACGCTGTTAGTTTTGGACTGACGCATACATTTTTTGCTTAAAATTCACTTTTTTTTAAGATTTCATCAATTAAAATATTTAGTTTACGAACATTTAGACTTGTTAGTCTGTTATCTTCAGAACAATTGAATTTTAATATTTATACTCAAATGCCAGATCCAACTAAAAAGATTTCAAAATGCCTTAAAATAGGTTCTCAAAAAAATTTATACATTATTCTCGGGCTATGAAAGGTATAATTTACCGGAAATGAATCTTAGTGCTCCAAGACTATATGGACTTTTGAAAATCCATAAAGAAGATTTTCCCATTAGACCAGTAGTTTCACATGTAGGCTGTTCTGTACATAAGTTGAACAAGAAATAACATACTATTATCATGTTGAAAACTGGATTCACGAGTAAATATGGGAGAAAAACACTCATTTGAACTTACAAAACACCTCAAAAAGCTAAAATAGAAGAATAGCTTTAAGATGGCTTCTCTCGATGTTACAAATATGTTTGGAAACATTTCGGCAAAGATTGCGTTAAACTGATATCAGATTTACTAGAAGAATTACTTGAGTGACTTCAATTATCATTGGACAAAAATTATTTTGAATTTATCAATAAATTTTTTATCAAAAAATGGTTTGGCTATGGGTAGTCCCTTGAATCCCTTATACGCAGAGATATATATGTCTTCTTTAGAAGAAAGGACATTAAGGTCACCTGAGACAAAACAACACATGACCCTTTGGTTTCGGCACGTAGATGATATGTTTCTTCGATTTGACGGTTTCGATCGACAAAGGAATACTTTTTTGGACCATGTAAATTATTTTGACTCCAAATTAAAATTCACATTAGAGAAGGAACTGAAGAAGTCCTGAAACCTTTTGGATTTAAAAATAACCAGGGAAGATGACCATTTTGTGTTTAATATTTGTAGAAAACCAACGTACACAGATACCACCATTCACATGGATTCTCTACACCCCCATGCCCACAAAATGAATTTTTTTATTCAATGATCATTAGAACTCTAAATATCTCATTAAGTGACAAATATTTGGAGAAAGAATTTACTACAATAAAAAACATCGCTGCAAGTAATGAATTTGACGTTTATGTTATAGATTCCCTCATCAAGAAGAAGTTAAATAACCTTGCAAAAAGCACTTTGTACAATTCAGGTACAAAAATTCAAAAAAGCTATAAAATCATCGCCTTTTATGGCAACATATCTTATAAAATTGGTAAAATTATAAAATTATATGGAGTGAATGAAGCCTTTAAACCGCCCATGAAAGTGTCTAATTTCTAGTTGAACAATAAATCAAAAGTGAAAGAAGTGAAAAATCAGGTATTTACAATTTAACCTGCGAATATTCTGCGGGAGTATACTTGGGGCAGACTGGTAGAAATTTTTAATTGAGAAAAGGGGAACATTTAAGATCTTATCGAAACGACAGTGATTATTCCACCTTTGCAAAACACGTAGTGGACTCATAAAACCTAAAAACACCATGGAAACTTTACATTTTGCCCAAAAGAGTTCAAGAATGAATTTACTAGAGGCTCTGGAATTCCATAAACATGGTAGGGATGGTTTATTAGTTCTAAACGATCAAATGGTATTTTCAGGTTCAACTTTATTTTCTAAATTATAGAAAAAGTCCTTCTAGTCGAATTGCCATTAGTTTCACTTTGTATTCAATTGTATTTTATATTATATTTATTTCTTAACATTTTAACCGTTTTTCTTAAAAAGAAAAAAAACATTTTTTATCTATTTTCGTTTTTTATTTATTATGTGTAATTTTAAGTAAATTTTAACAATCGAGACCTGCGTTCATCTCTTATAATGAATAATTTTAATGATCATTGGTCATACAATTGTTTTTATTTGTATTCATCAACAAATCTACAGGTCCCTTAATAATTATACAGTTTCAATTTTAATTTTAGTATCAATATAGGTACTTTGTTTGCTTAAAATACTGTTGTTTGGAAGATAACTAACAAGTCGAAATGTTTAAAAAAAAAAAGTAATTTGATTGACAAAATCTCGAAATAAAGTGGATTTTAAGCAAAATAAAAATGTGTTTAATGAATGTTTAATAACTTCCACAAATTAACGCTCTCGAACTTAAAGTAAAAAGTTTATGTTCAAAATTAAAAAATATACAATTTGTTTGACCCCATATACTAGTACGACCACGTTTGTCACGATAGACACGAAGAGGTTACATATAACAGGGAGTGCCTCACATAAAGCAGGATCGACATAATTAGTTAGTCCAAGACCACATGTCTAGCCAGGCTTCAGCCTCGAGTCTCAACTTCGGTGTAATTTTTCGTTTCTTTCAAATTTTTCTAAAGAAAATACGTAATTTACGTTTAACACTGAAGTGTACAGTCTCACTTTCATATATTAAATGGTTTAATGTGATAATATAACAAAAGTTATCTAAATATATGAAAGACTTTGACTTACACAAAAAAAAATTACATAGAAATACAATTAAAATTTCAGTTTCAGAATATAAAATATGTAATTATCACTATGCATAACAGTACGGTCACGTTTGTTAGTTCAGTCCCCCTATCAGCCAAAAAACGAGATGAGCTTTTATTAGGTACACACTTTGTGACCATGGGGGATGGGTTCTTAATGTTATCAAAAACAGAAATCACTAAGGTTGTACAAACCTTTGCACCGTAACGATCGTTTTTGGTTTGGCGAGTATTTTGAAAAATTTCCAAAAAGGCAGTTTTTCGGTTTTTTTTTAGATATTTAGTTTATTTCATACTTCGATCTGATTATCTGATTGTGTTCATTGTTCGCCGGTCCATCAATTTTAAAAAACAAACAGGTATGGGCACGTTTCTAATATCTATACAAATTCGAAAAAATCTACTATCCTAAATAGTACATAAAAAGTGCCACCTTTTTTTACATTCCCATCGACGCCGTTTCCGAAAAAAAAAAAATCTGTCAATTTCAAAACTTCAATTGCTAATAACAATAGAACGGATAAAGATAAAAATACACAAACATACAAATAGAGCATAGACTAGGAGTCACTCACATAAAGCAGGAGTGATTGAGTTGATTGCGTCCTAGACTGGATATGTAGAGGACCCGGGCTCGAGTCACGGCTTCTGAGTAATTTTTTCGTTTCTCTCTATTTGTTCAAATTTCAATAGTAATTTGCGTTTTCAATTGAAATGTGTAGTCTCACAGTTTAGTTTCACAATAAAAACAATATAAAGAGAATATATTTACATGATATAGAGGTTTATAGGGTAGAAGAGTAATGGCAGCTCCCCAAGTAATAAAAAAAATTACATTCATTTATTTTCTCCCAATAAAAAATTTTGTTCAATTGTACTTAATGCAATATCTAGAAGTAAAAAACAATATACATATTGTTTTCTAACTCGTGATAACTGGTGCTGATCTCTCGAACATGAAAAAAAAAAGTATATTTTTAATGATTTTCTCTCAAATAAAAATTCACCTGAGGATAGCTTGTATACAACTATGGATAAATAAGTATGTCAGCTGGCTGAATCTTGGTGGAAAGACCGTCGGTTGATGCTTTAAAAGTTATAACAAAAGAGCTAGGCGGGAGCACCTATTGCCTATTGAAATGACAGGATCTCCTTCGAAATACTGCTAGCTGAATTTTGTTATTAATTACAGCAGTACATTCACAATCGGCATACAAATTTTCAGCTTAGAGGAAATGACTTATCTTAAATAATTCGGCTCTGATTTGACTGTTTTGTTTCATTACGCTCTGGTTTGTATGTTTTGATGAAATAAATATACCGTATAAATAATAAAAACTTTAAAAACTAATAAGTATGTAATTGAATAACGGAAAAATATTCAGACAAATCAATTATTTTTATCAATTTATAGTTTATGATAGCTTAGCTATACAATAAATAACAGTTTTTATGAAAAAGTAATTAAAAATAACAATTTCATTCAATCTGTTTCACTCTCGCTTTGGCTTGTGCTACTCTCATATCTGAAATAGACGCTTTTAAGATCTAATCAGGTTAAATACATTGGAAGTTTTTAATAAAGACAAGAAAAGCTCGTCACAAAATGTGCTACCGGAAAATAAAAATTTTCATACTTCAATTTTGAATCGTTTTTGGGGGAAACCAGGACCAGGACACACCTTTCTAACATTGCATTTACAGAATCTAGGATAAAACTTGAAGAATACGAAAATGTCACAATAAATATAGTGTGAAATTTATAATTTTAAAATTTGTTTTTTCTAAATCGCAAACAGGGTTAAAAACTTTTCTTGTGTTGAATTTTTGATAAAAAATATTGAAATTGTGTTAACTTTTTTAAATAAAACTTCATTACATCTGCTATTAAAGTACACCGATCTCCAAACAAAATTGGCTTACTGTCGAATAATTAGAATTAATCGTTTTTAATGAAATTTGGAAAGAAAATAATGTTTGTAATATTTTACGACCCTACCTTCATGGCTGTGTATATATATATATATATATATTACAGCTTTTACTTCATATTCTATTGTAAAATTAGTAAAGTTAATTTGTTTATTTTCAATAATGTTAGAATTTAAAAAACTCAGATTACGTAAGAATGCGTATAACGTAGATAAGGTAAACAGTCAATTTCATTTGTCGATAGTTATTGATTAGTAAACATGTGTGTGAATTTGGACAACTTCTCTGCTAATGAAAGTTATGAAAAGAAGACAAATTCGTGCTCTATCCATCTGTGTTTACTCAACTCAACAAATGATTTTTTTTATGTCTAACGGGATGGCTTCTTTTTTGTATGTTACCCCGTGGATCGCATTGGAAGTGTGATATATATTTTTTCTTAAAACAATTAAGCTCTTGGAAACCCAATTTGGATTGACATTCGCTGTAGGGTGAAAGAATAAGGTTTTAGGTTGGTACCCGGTCGTAAGTCGAAACAATTACAAATATGGCCACAACGTGTATATCTTATAGTTATTAAAATCATGATTGGTGGTGGTATATATAACCCATAATAACCCATGGAAATTTTATGGCCAAAGAACCTTACGGAAAGTGATGTATTTTCGGTGAATGTACAGTCACTCTTGCAATGCGACCTACTAAAATTCATTTATTTTTAAATAATGAATAGCTATATTTTTAAAATAACTGTTATTTATCTCGCCATATTATGTAATGGAACACAAGACAGTATTTTCCATAAAATTTGATAGCGGCACGCTTTCATAACTTTTTAACGAGGGATGGCCGACTGAAAATTGGAAAAGTTTTGTATTCACAGTACCCTGATTCGTTCAATATTAAACTAACTAAATTACCCAAGGTGCCCGTGTATAAAAAAAAAAACAGGCCAATATTACATTAAGCCAGTGGAAATTGTTGATACGGTGGAACATTGTGCCAACCTTGGAAATGAAGACTTGGTTCATTCTAATATTGGGTCCCACCTTGGATGTCAAATACTGACCCAAACTTGGTTTCCGCTGTGGTGCCGCTGAGTGGATGTTTGTGGCAAATTGAGGTTTACGAAAACTACCTACGGTTCTCGAAGTATTTACTTTAACGAACGTATTATGTATTTTTATTGCGAACAAAGACTATCACATGAACTAATCCCAATACTCTTGCATACGGTTGTTATGAAAAAATTGAGCCTGGAATATTGTCCTTTACTGGAATAAAGATAGCCTACTACATTAAATGCGAACGCACGCGAATACCGTCATCTAACTTTAAATTATCATTTCTCTGGGAAAAATCAGGTCAGCTATGTCTAGCAGAGCAGAAAATATTTCTCTTTTATGGGAGGACAATAATATAGCACATTCATATTATTGGTATTTTATTTTTAACTGTACATACAAAACGTTTAAACAAATTTCTTGCAATTTTTTCGTAGTATTTCATGACCAATGTAACATCATTTTAATCAATATTAAGGTATTGACACTTTAATCAAATGACCATAACAGTTTAATTAAACTGTTGGACCTTAAGATTGAAAATGAGATGTTGTAGACCGTCCTATTTTCATTAGAATCACATAAACGAAAATATCTAAACATGTGCTGTTTTCTCACGCTCTCGCTTTTATTATTTTAAAACTTTTGTTCTAATTAATATTTATAGAAAATTGTTTTGACGGATTGCTTAAACCAATTAATAGTATCCATTTAAACAGTAAAAACTGGTAAAATCAATGCCTAATATGATTGGTAGAGTTATAAGCAAATAAATGGTATGTAACGAATTGCTCGACCATATTTTGGAAGAAAGACCTTAATTTTGTACGCAGCAGAAAAAATACCCCAAAAACTATAGGTAGTCATTGGGGACCTCAATCGGTAACATAAGCCCACTCAGCGGCCGTAGTTAGTAAAAAATATAATAATAAATTTAAGGTTGCGGACAATAACTGTCCAATCCTCTCTTCCAAAGACAAGCAAGGACATTAAAAAAGTCTAGATATGGCCCTTTTAGACTATATATTAATACAGACTCTGGGTAAGTACGTGAATACACACTCTATGTACGTAAAAATGTATAAATGATAAAACGGGGAAGAAATATTTAACAAATTAAATAAGATTTGTATTTATATATACAGGGCGTTCTGTTTTTAACTGCAGATCGTTGGCCCACAGAATAACCTCATAAAGACGAACAAAAAAGCTCTTTACGAAAATTCGTTCTGACGCCGGATTCGGAAATTGTGGCTATGGCAAAAATAGAAAGATTTATGAATTCACAAACCTATCGAATTCATTACATTAGTAGGTGTTACTTATTATTTCGCAATTTAGTCCACCCGTACCTATGTTGATATATAATTAGATACCTCTCACATCTAAATGTTACTGTATTGGTCAACTAAATTAAAAAATAGTTTTGTGTAATTTTTTTTTGTTGTCTTAAAAATAAAGGCAACAAAATATTATTTTTGGTATTCGCTACCCAATTAAATCAATTTACAATCAGCTATCGTTTTGTGTTAGTCCCCTCTATATTATAAAGTGACATCTACTAATTTAATGATTTTGATAGGTTTGTTAATTCATAAATCTTTCTATTTTTCCCATACCAACAACTTCCGAATCCGGCGTCAGATTGAATTTTCGTAAAGAGCTTTGAGTTTTTTGGTCGTCCTTATGAGTTTATTCTATGGGCCAACGATCTGCAGTTAATAACAGCACACCCTAACATATATATTATATATATAAATATTATATATATAAATATATTTATTTATTTATTTATTTATTTATGCTTGGGTAGGGAAAACTGCTATGAATGTCCCATTTGTGTTCTTTGTAATTCATTTTACTTTTGTCAAAATAAAATTATTATACTAAATTATAAACACTTGTTATCAAATAAAACAGATAAACCAAACAAAGAAAATTTTGTAAAAATTGTGTCTCATTGTGAATGATTCATTTGACCTGTGACTGCAGATTTTTAATTATTGTGATTTTTTGCCTACAGGTTATTTTGTTATTTCGTTTACAAAGGTCTCTCTTTCTCCACATTTTTTGTACATTTTTTTATTGATTTTTTTGTTTTTAAATTTACATTTACGTTACAGAAGTCGTCCGAAAAACATAATTACCAACTACTAAAAACTAAATACTTTAAACATTGATTTTTCACAATGAAAACAATTTTAAATACTAACAACAAAGAGATTTTTGAATTTTAAATTTCAAATTTTTTTTTAATTTTATATCGAAGGCACTATTATTATTATAGAATGAACGGACAATGTTATTTTAATTATGTATAGTGATCAATAGAATATAAAATACGAAAAATATTTGAAAATTAAAGTTCTAAAATCTCTGGTCGAAGTTTTAAAAAAACTTTCCATTGTAAAAAATCAAATTTTATATTGCTTTTATATAAACTCAACAGTAAGTAGCCGATAAAGATTAATTTTTAGTAACTATTTGTTCCTAAGAAGAATATGTAAAATCCAATCCGGTAAAATAAATTTAAATTTTGCTGCAACAAGCAAAAACATAATTATGTTTAAGAGATATTCATAAAAAAGGTTTTTTTTTTTTTTTCATGATGTTTATATTTTTATTCATATGCGTTTTTTCATTTTCAAGATATGAGTGATTTTTTTTTTTTAACAGTGATCACATAGTTCAATTACAACCTATAAAACTACAGTGCCAAAAATTCAAAAACATTTACAAATTGACAGTCGGGTTTTTGTGCATGCAGAGGCTTTTTTTAAGATAATTTAACACTTGCATAGCTAAGAATGTAAGTATCAGAGTAGAGGAGGATCCTAAATTTAAAAAATGAAAATTTATATTAGCATACAATTTATAATAGTATAAGCATATTTATAATATAAAATTCATATAAAAAAACCTTTATGGTGGAACACATAAGACATTCATTTATAAAATTAAATACAAACAAACTATAACAAGTGCAGATAACCGAATAACTTGTTTAAGTTCCATGCATGTTCAAGAGAACTAAAGTGTGTAAAATTTATAATAATAATAGTTTTGCTTCAAATTCTTCTATGTTACTTACTCGTTTACACACTCAAAGTAAATAATTCAGTCGATGAAATAGAAAAAAAGGAGGGGGTAGCAGGAAAGTCTTCCGAACTGAAATTTTTGCCGGCTTTCTGGTAGTACTCTAGGATGTCTATCCTAAGGCTTCCATCTCAAGGATACTGTGTTAACTTTTCGGGAAAACAATTTTTTTTTTCTATCTTGTTTCAGTTTTTTGCTTATTTCTCGTTATTTAAGCAAGTTCCGTTCCTCGATATAATTTAACTAAAAATACCGAAGGGTGCTGAAATCACAGTCCAACAACCACTTCAACACACTTTGGTATTGTAAAAAAGAAGGTGATGGAGTTGTATTGGGAGAAGTTTAGCCTTTCAGATATGTTGGCGATTTTTAAGGTCATCGGGGAAATTTTTAAGGTCATCGGGGCGATTCAAACTGAAACCGCTCACGTTGAAGAGAAATTTCTAGTAAAATTGAATGGAGGAACCCAACTTTACAGGATGACTGAACCAGGAGGATCTTAGGCACCCTCTTCATTACAATCATGAGATGCCTAATTGGAGATGCCGCCAACCACTGTTACAGAACGAACATAAAGTTGAGGCATGGATGGAAAGCCAAGGGAGAGATCAGAAGTTACCTACTGAAGGTATTTTGTAGAAAAAGGAAGGGGTCATAGTTTTACTAAACTGTTGCTATTGATAAATGATTAACATTATTTAATCTTCATTTTCCGGCTACTTTTTACATTTCGAGATACATTGATCGTCTGTACCTCGGTTAGTATTAAGTTTAGAAATTAGTTTTACTTACCAAATTTTATTAAATTTCATGACATACAACTTTCTAACGAACTGTAGAAAAACAAATGTGCATTGGAGAGTTTCTATTAGCTAGAAAAAATGAAATATAGCTTGCTACCAGGGTACCAGCTCTTTACATTCATCAAATTTGTTTGAGCAAAAAAGAAAAACCACGCACAATATCAATATCCCGTCTACTTTGAGCAACTTCGATCCATTCGAAGGGATTAAGTGACTTTTTTGATATTACGGAACTTCCGATCGTGAATACTATATATTTAGACAGGCAAAAAAAAAGGTGATTTTTAATGAAAAGATGATTTAAAAAGATCATTTCCAACTGATTAAATCCGATTTTGAGCTTAAGAAGCTCTTTCCTCTTAACTAATCATTGATGAAATATTACTCCTTTTTATTTGTATGGCAGCCGATCGTGAATATGTTTTTGTCTTGCCTTTTTGTCAACCACTTTTAAAAAATGCATTAACCAACTATGTCTACTACATTCCACAGTAAGCAATTGTCGTCTTTCATAGTCAAATAAATTTTCTAGATTTATTTTCAATTTTCATGTTCAGATCATTTTCAGCCAATCCTGACCATAAAAGTTTGATCCTCGAAAATTACTTGGGAGACCTTTTGTCGTCAAGAAACAAGTTTAGCCCCATGAGTTTAAAAAGGTAAAAGAAAAGACAGGTAGGTTCATTTCTATATTGAATGGAAAAAATATTAGATGGAATTATTTTGGTAACTGAAATAGTCAATCGAAAATGAAAACAACCAGAACAAATTTTGTACTTATAGTAAATGTGTTTTAGCTCATAAAAAGGCCGCGTCCTAGAAAGTGATGATTCATGAAACTGACACTTTTATTATAAATAACCTCTTGCAGCTTTTAAGTTAAGCTTTTAAGTATGTACCTATAAAGGTGTTAGAAATAACACCTGGGCCTAGACCTGGAAAAAAAATCTAATTAATTATGATAACAGAACACTTATATCTACAACAAGTATCATTACAAAATAGCTAATATTATTATACTGCAAAAATAAACGCAAAAAGGCAAAGATAAACGTGGATTAGTTATCAATTGTTGCGATCCACTTGATTGTTTTCTTTTCATTCATTTTACTTCTTAAGTTTAAAGACTTTAACGTCTGTGTTAATTGATTATAATACTTTATTCCTATATATTTCGAGTTTTTTTTTTTGTGATCTGTTTTCTTATTCTTTGGCAATTGCAGGAGTTTGGGATTGGGTTTACACTGATAATGGTTGTATTCGTCTTTACAATAGTAATAATAATAAAGAATAAATTTATATCAGTCACTATGTTGACTATGCTATAAATTTATATTAATGCTCAGAAAAAATTTTCAGCAAATTTTCAAAAACAAAACTTTTTTATATATTCTCATTTTCTGAAGAAAAAACTTACTTGTGCCCACCAACTACTTTCCTGTGCCAAGGTAGTTCCATAAGAAAAAAACGTTTGACCACAAAGCCACCCTCGTATGCCGAAAGATAATATATTGTGTTTTCATTCTCTCTCAAAATGTGCTGATACATGTATTTGCGATTAATGATTTTCTAATTCATATTGAAATGTAACGACGGAAACTTTTAAAACAATCATCCTGTATTAATATTTCTATCTACACCACTTTCAATCACAAAACACTCAAAATCAGATTTAAAGTCTCCAAACAATCTTCTATTGAATGTATAAATAAAAAAACATAGTGTCGCAAGCTTTTGGGTCATCTCCCTTCAATTTTCGTAAATGCACTGGATTATAAACAAGAAATATAACAACTAGAAAAGTTCTCGAATAATTTATTTCTTTTTTGAAAAATTTGACATCACACATACTTTCTCTGCAAAATATAAAAAATGACCTACCGGTAAATTTTTGAGTGCCCCAAAATAAAATAGTGAGACTTCCATGTATAAAACATTGTTAACAATTTCTTAAATACGTATGTCAATAGGGTACAATCTTTAGTCAAAAATAAATAATGAAATTTGAAAAAAGGTAAAATTTATATTAAAATATACTTAAATATTCTGATTTCGAGTCTTAAGAGCACATTTTTCTTTTAAAATATTTAAATGAGTCATAGACCATCAATTAGTTCAGTGTAGACAGCTGGGTATAATATATGCATAGATAATAAGTATTTATATTTAGTATAATCAGATGTCTATGAATGTATCTGTCAAACTTATTTGTGTTATTTCTGATAGTGATACCCATATTACATCATCAAATTGGATTCCCGCGTTTTTGACAGATTAAAAAAGGTTTAAAATTTAATTTAAGTTTTTGGCAAGCGTGTGTATTTTGCCGAAATAAATTTTTGGTGGCTTTTTATTAGCAAAATCAACATTTTGAAGTACTTTTTCAAAAATAGTGGAATATCCTATTATGAATACCTGCGCAAGTGTCATCTCAATGGCCAAAATTATTTAGATGAACCTATTCAAGTTTTGTCATGTGTTTCTACTGACTTAATACGAAATTTCTGTTATACAAAGAAAAAAATAAAAATTTGCCTAAAATTGCAAAATAAAATGTGTATACTTATTCTTAAGAGGATAAATATCCTTTAATCAACTTTAAACAGAAAGTTTTGCATCCAGCTTCAAAAACAATCTTTTTTTCTGAGTTATGCAAACATAAATCGATTGCTCTGTCCAAAAATATAATCTTTTCTGTTTAAGAATAATTTTTTAACACCTACATGACTTTTTGGGTAGTCTCAAATAATCTCAATAGAAATTTAATGTTCATTAATGGTCACAGTATAGAAAAAATAAAACATCTATTGAGATGATTTCATATATATGTGTAAATTACTGAAATGATGCTTAATACATGTGTTTCAGCTTACAAATACAAAAACTATATTCTAAAAGTTTTCATTAGCTTAGCCCAGTTAAACAAAAAAATTGATTATATTTAAGTTCATTTTCCCCGATAATATGGACTTATGTACTGTAATGTAGGTAAACGGTGGAGGAGAGGGGGTTGTTATAACTTAGTTTACTGACCTCTTAAACACATCTGTTGTTGGTTATATGTGCTACTGCTTGTCAATGTCAAATCATGTCAATCATGTTGGGATGTACTAAAATTTCTTCGTCTTATTTCGAAGGACCCCTGAGATATTCAGCGAAATTGTAGGTTGTAGTATTGAAGTAGACTAAATTAAACAATCACTGTTGCTCACTACTACAATTATTTATTTATTAAATTAAACAAACGACAAACAATACGACGTTGTTCGATGGCTTCTCAGCTCTTGTTATTTACTAACTAACTTGTTACATGCGGCCATACAGAGAGAACGTGACCGAACACATACATTTTTCCCATCAAACCGAGGTTTGTTCTTAAGCTGCTACTATAAGGCTGTCATCGTTTTTGATAATTTATCTATACTATTAGTGCCCCATTTACGTAAAAGAAATCCCTCTGCCAACAATTCAGTATCTTTAGAGCGTAATAATGCGAGAACATCTGGGGAATCGTTTCCAGAGAGTATGAGCTGCTAAGCAATAACGAGTTTCTTCGACTGAATATAGTTGTATGAGACGACGTTGAGCGAAATGCGGTACCAAGCGGTTTCATTGGTGACCGTGGTGAATTGTAAAAAATTTTCATCTGAATTTGTCTAAACATCTTGATGATGTCAGTAGGGAATACATGTGTTCGAAATATGTAACAAGTTATTAAATCCACCCCCTTCCCCTGTTTTGTACGTAATTGTTTTGGTCTTTGAATTTTATGTATGTATTATGTTTAAAAATTTTCTATGGTTAAAAACGAATTTGTGTGTATTGTGTAATCGTTTAATTAAGGGTGGGGCAGTCAATTTTTTTTTAGGAACTGACGTTTCCATTTGATTTTTTGAGTATTGATTTGAATGTTTGGTAACGTAAGATTTATTTTGTCTAAAACTGAGAATTCTAGCGTTTGTTTAAAATTAGATACACGTGAAGCTGTTTCTATTTAAATTTCCATTTCCAAGTTTTTAAAGGTAATTTATTGACTGAGGAACCCTTACGAAATTTGCCTGCCATAAAACCAAACTGATTGTGTCGTACCAAGACCCCAACTGTGTATAGGAGTAGTTGACTTGGTTGTTCGTTTACATGAAACGAGGTTATATTTGCTTGCCCGGTGCCAGTGGCACTAGTACCTTGGTTTAGAGGGCGTGAATTGAAAATGAAAATTGTTTGTGAAGTGCAGGAGAGAATTTTATCGACGTTAACAGTTTCGACAGTTCTAAAAGTGACAGCTTTGAACTTTATAACAACCTTTTAAATAATTGAGTTTTAACGTTCTAACCGTTCGTCTATAATTTGTTTTAGGAATCTTTAACATTCTTCAATAAAATGGATTATGACACATAGAGCAATTTTTGGTTGTTTTTAAATAAGTGGGTGCTGTTGTTTTCTTCACTTAGTTCTGTTAATTGAGTCGGTTGATAGAACTACAGCTGAGCACCTATGTTCCAAAAAAAGCAAAGTATTTTGTTAGTATTGGGATATGAGAACTCACTCTCTGAGGTTCCTAAGCCTTTCCAGTTTGACCATCAAAATTTTGATTTAAAAGAAAAATTATCATTTTATGCCAATTGGGAACGTCCCGTTCTAAGCATTTTATAAAGTTAAGTTGTAGCTTTACAGTCAGTATTAGTTCCTGTAACTGGCCCACAGTATTGTCACTAGAAGCACTCAATTCCAAGATTGCTTTAAAATGCGAAATGATTAACATATATTTATTATCGAACGAATAATGTAATACTTCCCAAACTGGTTCGTACTTACCGTTTTGAACCATTACCCAATCAATTATTTAGTTTGATTCACTTTTAAGAGAGCTTTTAAAAAAAACTTCTTAAGAGAGCTTTTCGTAAATTGAGGAATATTTAAAGTGGGCAATTTTACGGGGGCGTTTGGGTAAGCTTGCACTTGAGGGACTTCAATCACTGATTTTTCATTTTTGACTAATTGTGTTGCTTGCTAAAGCTGTAAAATATTTGGATACTACCAACTCTCTGTTTTAAATATGTTTATAACTGATCCTCTCTCACTTGAAGTTGATTTTTATTAGCAGCAGATATGTAAATGACTCAATGAAGTGCGTAATAATTACTTGAATAGTTAATGGATTCAATAAAGTGTGTAATAATCATGTGAATCGTTAAATCATTCAATAAAGTATAGTTCTTGTGATGTATTATAAGGTACTGAATAAATTTTAATGAGTCTTAATGGAATTGCGGCTCCTTGTCACTGTGTCTAAACTCATTTTGGCGCTAATTTATAAAAAAAAATTAAATTTGAATTATCTTTGATTTGACCAAACTAAGTAACTATGTAAGGACAATAAACTATAGTTTGCTTTAATAAAAATTAGAATAGATGGCTTTAGTTAAATAATAGGTAATCGGCAAACAGTTAAATATAAATGATAAAATAATTTAAGCAAATATAAATAACACTGTATACAAATACAGTAAAATTCAATAAAGTATTAGAAATTGCTTATAAGTTAACAAATAATTCATACAAGTTTGAATAACTAACATTGTTATAAAAATAATGTAATAATACAAAGAAATGTGAACAACACTGTGTACAAATAAATATTACTGAATGTTTGAAAATAATGAAGTAAGACTAACAGAATAGATCCTTGTGGGACTCCAGACCTGATTGCACCCCAACTTGACTTGAATGTATTTCCGTCTATGTTTATTTCAACAAACTGAGCTCTATTAGGTAAATATAACCCTATGAGTTTATAACATTGGCCACGAATACCATATGCATAAATTTTGGAGAGGAGTAAATTATGATTCACGCGATCGAAGGCTTTAGGAAGATAAAAAAATAAAGAGGCTACTTTAAATCCTTCATTAATTTTCGTGAGAATATGATCCGTGACGGCAAAAATTTTATTTGTAGTTCTTGTATTTTCTCGATATCCAAATTGATCGGGTGTCAATATGTTGAACCTAGTTAAAAAATTTGAAATTTTATTAAATATAACTCTCTCTAGAACTTTGCTAAAGATAGGTAAACATAATATCGGACGAAAATTACTGACATCCATGTTATTGGATTTTTTTTTGAAGGTACTATTCGTGCTAATTTACCACGATCAGGAAAGATTCTCTCCCTCAACATACAATTAACAATTTCGACTAGAGGAGCCAATAAGATTTTTGAAACCGATTTTAAAACATTACTGGAAATGCCTAAGTAGTGCATGGAGTCTTAGCATTTCATACTTCCAATAATTTGTTCTATGTCACGGGAATCGATTTCATCAATAAAAATAGTTTTTTCAAAATTTTTTATTTCAATTATGTTTTTGGCGTTATTATCCTGACCAATAGCAGAGCCCAAATTAAAAAAACACTCATTTAAAGTGTCGACCATGGACATAGGGTCGCATATTTCAATATTATTTATACTTATGTGTTTAATGCCCCTAGTTATGTTTAAAGTTTCATTTTTTATAATGTTCCATACAACTTTGGGATTGTTATTCGTGTTCTTTAATTTTTTGGTTTAACTTTCAGAGGGAGTATACGATCGTCGCTCAATTCCTGTGTAATGTATTTTCTAATAGTTCGTGCTAACCGACGTGTATCACTATAATTAATATCTTTACCATTTTTGTGGATGTCAGTATTTAAAATCAAAAGTTTGTTAGCGTATAAAGTTAAAGTATCGGTGCATCTAAATAATTCATTTTCCATAAACTGATTAATATTGAAAATCATATCATTAAAATCGTTTATGTCTTTTCTAAAAGGCAGTGTGGACAGAATAAGATTTGTATTTTTCGTGATATTCAATAGTTCAAGTAAATTTTTTTTCAAGTATTTAATACCAATGTCGTTTACATTGTTTGAAGCCACATGGTATGAGCTAAGCATAACAATTATGTGATCCGATTTCGTAAAACTTCATGAGTATCATGACTTTTAATTAAAGCGGAAACCGAAAAGTTGTGAGGCAACAATTCTCTCAAACAAATAGACATTTGTTTACCAATTTGGTCAGATACAATTAATACACGCGGGGTAATTCGAGGGGTAACATTAGTACTTGAATTAGAGACTTCATTCATCATATTTGAAGATGATAACCCACTACTTACGCTGGCAAACTTACTTTTTTTTGCTCTTTTCAAAGATATTTTCGATTTTTTAATTAGTTTTATTTTGTTATTTTTTTGTTCTATATTATGAATATTGACTGAGAAATGCTTCGAGTTCAAGGCGACGGTTTGTTAATCCGTTAGCGTTCCAAAGTACAAGGTTGATATTTTTAACCATTTTAACCATTTTATTTCATTTTACCAATGAGAGCTGTTAAGAGATTAATCATAACACTATTCTGTTTCATTAAGTCACGAAACATTTCTTTGAGTTCTAGAAATGATTCTTTCATGAAAGTAACGAGATTTTGTTCTTCGTTGCGAATGGGGTGGGGTTCTTCAACTGCTGGCCTTTGGTTATTTTGATAAGCATTTTGGGCTGCTTGGGCATACGAAAAATTTTCCCGGGTGAAATTTGGTGTAGTTGCCCGGGAAATAGTAATGGGTGTGTCAATTTGTCGTTTTCTTAATGCAGGATATTTCTTTTCTAATATTTTTTTGTAGATCTGACAACCTTTGTAGTTAGCCGTGTGATGATCACCACAGTTAACACAAGTAGCCGGTTCATCTCGAGTTTTCTTGCGACATTCACTAGTGGGATGATTACCAGTGCACTTCACGCAGCTGAATGTCCTTCCACAGCTGTTTTTTGTGTGGCCGAATCTTTGACACCGCCTACATTGGGGTACTTCCCGTTTTCGGTTTGGTGGCTCGAATTTGACTATTTTGTTGCCAAGTTTGTTGATCGCGTAGATTGACTTGTTATTGGGATCATTTTTTAAGTCGATAAAGAACATTGGCAGTGGTGCCTTCGTTTGACTATGATTTATGTTGGAGACGTTTTCAACAACGTTCCCCAGTTCAGACAAATCTTCAATAATGTCTTCAGGTGCTGTGGTGCTGTGAACATTTCTTAAGACTACACGGAAAGGACGTTCTTGTTTCAATCAATGAGTATAATAGCTTACATTTTTCGATCGGAAAGTTTTTACCATGTCCTTGTAGATACTGATGTCATTAGGAATGATTTTAATTTGATTATTGAGCACTTTTACGGTGTATTTTTTGTCAAATCCGAAGACACAAAGATCCTGTTGAAAGGCCTTGAAATTGGTAACATTGGTTACAAAGATTGGTTGAACTTATTGTTTTTTCGGTTCATCAATTAAATTATCGTTTACCGGTGCCGTCAACAATGGATCGAATCGGTTTTTGGTTGTGAAATTAGAGGGTCCCGCTTCCTCTTCTTTCTGTCTAAGTCTACGCTCACTCGGCTCAGGTCCACGTTTATTTTTTCTCGAGACAACAGTAAAGTCGTTATCTTGCCATGACGGATGCTGCTGGCTTGCAGGCATGGTATTAATGGGCGTAATGATAGCAATATTATTCATTGTCTTAGAGTCTTGAGATGACATGCTTAACCTTCTGGATATGTTAGCATATTCTTTAATATAATTGTCTGTATTACTGTTGTAATAGTATTGACGTTCGCCCTAATTTTTAAGAATTCTGGTGTCTTTTGATGGTTTGTACTAACTTCTAGAAGATCGTCAAGGAGTAATTTTGATGTCTTGCGAGAACATATTAAAGGTGGTGTAAAAATTAAATTTCTAGAATCATTTGGCATCCTTTAATGGGTTTATGCTTGCCATCTTAATACAAATTCACAATAATGAAAATAAAATTTCAAAATAAAAAACACACTGACCTCAACAAATTGATGAACTCAGCACAAATATATTAAAAATGTATTTTAACACTATCGCAAATTTTTTTTAAAAATTATTTATTTAACTATTGCAAATTTTTTTAAAAATTATTAAGTATTGCACATTGTTATTAAAACTGTGTCAGTTTTTTTTTTGCTTACGATGGAACTTTTAAGTAATTAAAATAATTCAATATTATTTATTTTTAACAATTGGAAAATTAAAAGCGTCTGCTTACTATGGCAGACGGCGATGGAAAATATAAAAATTAAACAAATTTTGTACGGAACATTTTTTCGTTAACATCACTGCTTACCCGTGAGAGAGAAAATTAGGCGTAAATTGTATAGTATGTATTATATGGGAATATCACTTTTGTATGTGTGACATGTATGTATGTGTAATGTGATAGAGTAATCAACACTGTCTTTGCATGGTATTTCAACACTTAAGTGTTGTTTCAATTGTTTGTTTTCACTTGTTCTGAATAATTTCAGTTCATTATTACAAAGAACATATTGAATTAGCCCTTAAAATGTCAGTAATTATGTTAGTGATACGGAATAGGCTATGTAAATCACCTAAAAACTGTTGCGTTTAAATTATGACGTTTGGCCCAAATCTATTTCATCCAATCGTCAATCATTTAATAAATATATAATGTTAAACCAATATCAATAAATTAAAAAAAGTATAAGAAGGAACAAAATCTGAGAAGAATGGCTTCATGGATCAAGGCTATCACGAAAAAAAGCATACTATAGTCTTATTGGCTTTCAGATTTAAGAAGATCTAAGTTTATGTTCTGTAAAAAGAAAATAATCACATAGTTATTAATTATCAGGGTCATTCATAGTTTTTATTTGATATAGTTGAAAAAACTTATTGAAATCACGTTGGCTGAAAAATGAAAGAGTTTTGAAGAAGGCATTTTATAGAAAGTAGTTAATTGTTTCAAAAAGGATCAATTGATAACATTTAGAGATACTGAGTGTGTTAAAAACATTTTGCTGGTAATTAATGTGGATAAATGTTTTATTCTTTGGCGTCATAATGGAAACAAACACTGGTTTCGAACTTTTGTTTTTGTGATTTCAGTTTTCTTCTTCAATAAACAAGGTGGCCAAACAGGCCACTAGTTATACAACAAAAACACTTATTTTTTAGAATAAACATTGTTTATTAATTTTTTTAATTAGCTAACAAGTACATGAAACCATAGCCATGTGCTTATTTAAAGCTATAAATCTTTAATTTTGAAGGAAGACAAAAGGATGGGTCAGTTTAAGTAAAACAGTTATTAATAGTTTCGACACAAAGGTGTCGAAGAAGCATCGACACTACTATTTTTACGACCGATTGCTTAATAAACATAAAACTAGGAAAAAAGTAATAAAACATAATTGGTAGAGAATTAAAGTACTTTCGTGTTCAGGTGGCATGATTTTAGTATCGATAGGATTAAAAGATCATCGAACCAAGAAATTGAAATATCGAGACAAAATTTAAAAAAAATGGGAATCACAAAAGATATGTAGTACCAAAAATGAGATGGGCGAAGAAATGGTCTGTTGTCTTGATGCTCAGCCATTTGAAAGCTAGTGTTATGAAATTTAAAGATAATTTGTGAGCTTTGCTTATAAAAATTGATTTCGCTTTAGTAGTTATATTTGGGAAGCGAGTATAATTTTGTTTTTGCAGAATATATTTACAACCCTTCTGCAAGGCTATCTTTACAAATATAAGTATCACGTTGCATAATGAAGCCACAAGTATTTGAGGTCTGAGATTCCAACTCTTCATTTACTATTTACATGGTACCTTCAAGGAATAAAAAATCAACGCTGTCGAAAAATTGAAAAAGAGAAATCACAGTTTTTAACTAAGAACGGAACTTGAATGTCCTGAATTTTCAATATTCATCATTAACGAATTAATTGCATATAAATATAAAATATTCATTCAAATTAAAAATTGCTCTTAAACAAAAAATGTTAGATAATAAACTATGACGATCGGTCCAAATAATTCATATCCAAACGCCTATAGTTTAAGAAATAGAAAACACTTTAAAATGCAGAGAGAAAATTCACAATTTAAATATGTATTTCAAAAAACTACTATTATTCATTAAATTCAATGTCAAAAAATCACTTACCATTTCCGTAACTTCCATATTCATTGGGTAACCTGAGATTACACTACTATCATGAGAACGAAAAGTAAAACGGTGATAAAATGCGCACTAAATGTAAGGAAAAAATTGGAGGGATCTATCATCATAAATATATCTATTTTTATGCAATACGGGTGGTATGTTTTTATTGACATTGATGTTTTTTTGTTGCTTTTTTCGAATGATCGTAAAACTTTAATTTTCTTTGACGATAATTTCTGTATAACTTAGATAGAGCCAGCACCATCTACAACTTTACTTCTAGATTGTCATTAAAATGTGAACAAAATGCTTAGTACAACGTAGGAAAATACAGTATTTTCATTATTTGCATAGTTCAACTGGAAATTCCACAACGTATTCCACAAAACCTTTGTTTAATATACCAGAACAAGGTAACGCGTGATTGAATAAATAAATAAGTGTGATTCTTGTCAATAACTATTTAAAAATTAAAAAAATTTGCACTTTCCGTAACTTCTATGTACACGATTACATTAAATTCATTAAAAGCAACAAAATTAGTTATTAAAGAGCTGAATGAGTAATTAAATTCCACAAATTGCCAATGGGTCGAATTCCAATATAATTATACAAAATCTCAGCTAAGTAATGGTACTTAAAGAGTTAAAGTTAATATGCATTGTTTTGAAAAAGTACGATCGACATGGCGGTCATAAAAACTTTTCCCGCAGAGTCCCCTCAAGCGTCAGATTTTTAGGAATTTCACTGAAAAGTGAATATCTCAACCACAAACTACCTTTTTACGTGTGGAAAAACATTTTCATATTTCTGGTTATATTATTCATATTATAAGTTATTCAATTTGGAAATTACATACTTAAAGTAAAATTTTCTCAATTTATTCCCTATCTCTTTGTGTAAATAAAATGTTTCATTTCAACATGCAATGAACTAATTTCGTTTAATTAAGACAAATAAGCTACTAAAGTAGTCAAATACAAGATCAGGTAAAGTCCATATTTTCGAGTTTCAACCACCGCTAATAACATTTTGAATGAGTATTAAATAAAATCTTACAGACATGTTGATAAAGATCTTGTCTTTTTTAAGAAATTTTTTCACGCAGTTTTTGACGTATAACGTCGGTAGGACAACTTTTTTTTGCTTTCAAAACGTGGTTTTACACTGCCCTAAGGGGTGCGAATAACAAATCAAAAAATGTAGCTTTACATCGCATATTGTGATTTTAGCTGTTAATTTTTTTTGATAAGATTTTATTGGCGTAATGTACGTACTTTAGACTTTGTTTATTGGTTATAAATAACGGGGCGTGCTTGCGGTCAAAACATTATATTTTGAATTATTGGAAACGATATAAGGTTATTACGACCAGTGTGGAACTCCGCAGGGCGGTACCCGTTTAATTCACACTTTGGTATGCTGCATACCAGGAGTAAGAGAGAGTACTTACATGTACATTAAGCAATGTTTTTAAAAAATAATTTTTAAACCGTGAGAGTATTTTTCGTCATTACAATAAGACAATAAACTTTACAATGAGGTATTATGAAACTTGATAAAGGATTAAGGAAGACCTCACGGAGTGGTAGAAAAACAGGCTGGATTAATAATCTATAAGATAGATATTAATACAGAGAAATATATCTTTAAATACTTTGCATATGTGTGTTAACCTATTTTGGCAAAAAATAGGCAAAAAATATCATCAAAAATATGAAACTCATAATATTAACATGTGCCACGATTTTGTTTTTATCACACGTAATTTTAACAAACTTAAGACTACGTTTATATACATTGACATATTACATAAGCAGAGACTGTAAAATAATAATAGCATTTGAAACTGCTTGAAAACTATTCAATTTTCTATATCTTTTTACTCTTTATAATGAAATAAACGTTAATACGAAGTTAAACGTTAATACGAAGAAACTGGAATGTAAGTATTAAAAATTTAACAATTTTTCCTTGACTTTAACAGGCCCAGTTGGTTCTTTGTATCGAAAATCACGAATTTCTTCTCAGATGTTTAATATTTCTTTTTTTGTGGAATACCTTTACGTAAGATTTTCTTCTGACAGATTAATATCATTAAAATATAGTCCGTTAATTATAATTTTGTTAAATGCGCAGGAGGCCTCAATATGTTGAAGTGCTAGATAAATGTTGGGTACTAGGTTGACAAGTTTTGAAATACAGTTGTATATAAGTCTATTTACAAAAAATGTATGACTTGTATAAAATAAAACTTCATTTATATCATATACATGACTGGATACTAATCTATTGAAAATAGCTTTAGAGAGTTTAGAGAAAGAAAAGAGAACAAGAGAATCCCCTAGTTATATCGAAACTTATTCGTGATTAATCGCCCTCTTTAATACCTTCCATATTAATTCATAGACAGACATTGTTGACGTTTCAGATTGTCATATCACACAAAATAATATGTATATTCATACAAATATAGTACTATCATTCAATTGAGTATGTGAATATTTTACCAATTTTATGATGGAAGCGTATTATACCCAGTAAAACGTAAGGGCGAACTTTTATTTATCCCCACTCACGAAATTAGTTTTTATCTATAGCAAGTGTTTCATAACTTTCATTTACGCTTTCTAGTACCGTTCTTTATATTTAAAAACAGTATATCACACAAGGATCGATTTTATAGCATTAACGGGCTATTCGAAACTGCAAGTAATACCTTAAAGTTGTATGTATATGTACTATCATTCAATTGTGTATGTGAATATTTTACCAATTTTATGATGGAAGGTATTCTACCCAGTAACAAGTAAGGGCGAACTTTTATTTATCCCCACTCACGAAATTAGTTTTTATCTATAGTAACTGTTTCATAACTTTCATTTACGCTTTCTAGTTCCGTTCTTCATGTTTAAAAACAGTATATCAAACAAGGATCGATTTTATAGCATTAATAGGCTATTCGAAACTGCAAGTAATAGCTTAAAGTTGTATGTAAAGGGTGTCTCAAAATTAGCGCAATATTTGAATTTTTTTTCTTTTGTTCTATATAGTGTTGACAATTAAGACATAGACAGCGGGACAATTCGCAGTTCAGGGCTTTCAAATCGGAGGGAGGAATTTGAAAGCTATTTGAACAAAATTCGTCCAACTAGTGCATCTTTGTCAGGAACGACTTGCAGCCGATATATTACAAATTTGAGCCAATATGTTATTATACAAGTACAATCAAGGACAACAGTATTGAAAAATACCAATCCGTGAATATTTACGTATTTAAAAGCAAACGTGCCTTTATGGTATACCCGTAAACGTTTTTAAACGTATACTTAATTGACTTATCGAGTAAAGACAAGGCTTACATTTTTTTTTCTCCACAACCTTTAAGTTAATGTTTATAAAATTGTCTTAAATTATGTGTTTTAAGTTCGAAGTACTTTGAAAATTTGAAAACTTCATAGGTATTTTATGTTAATTTTGGCGTTAATTTTTGAGTGTATTTGCTTTTTGTTATTATAGGCTCGCTATTTTAATATAGGTACAGCTCTTTTTCTTTTAATTTATGAAAAAAATGAAGGCTGAATTAAAAAAAAAATATTTAAAACAAAAGTTGCCAATTTTTTTAAGAAGACTATATTCAATATTCAAACTTTTGACCCAATTTTTCTTTAATGCTCCTTTACGAACTTTTTATGTCCTCACTTTAAGAATTTATTTTCACATCTTGAAAACGTTTTAAGAATTTTTGCTCGATTTTTATTTTTGTCAGATGGACAGACGCATACCCGGAAATGAACTATTTAAGTGATTTGGCTCTGATATATTTAACGTACACTAGGTATAAACTGCCTAGTAATAATTAATCTGTATGCCAATAAAACTAATTTATATTATATTAAATAAGTCAAAGATAAATCATTATCAATCACAGGTATAAACGTGCGAACATGCTCAATTCAAACATGTCAAACGTTAATTGAAAAGTATTCCAACGATTGTTTAGTAGTTTATTAAGAGGGTAAAAATCAAAGTCAGCGAACATAGAAAACTGCTAGCAAACAACACTGAATCAATACAAAAACTTTACAAATACCTAAAAACCACACAACTTCTTACAAAAATATAATACTATATTAATATACTAATTTATAATCAATCCCATATTATGTAATACAAGCTGTACAAATGTAATAAATGGTAAGTAGCCAAAAAAATATCAGCTCGGAATTTCTTTTCGTATTTGAGTCATGAAAGGCGAGCAGATGGTCGAAAAAAAAGGTAAATGATTTTATAAGATGATTTGATGAACACCTTTACCCAAATGTTTTTTCGAGTATCAATATTTCTATTCATTGATTAATGGGATTCAATTTGTGATATACGGAAAAATTGTCTACAGGATAGAATCAAATTTTGCATTCCGAGGATCAGAATCTACATAAAAATGCCAATAATTGTATACAATATAAACAAAAAGTTTCGTTACCGGTGTAGAAATATTCCCACATTAAACGTCATTTAATTAAATTAAATTAATAATCAGATTTCATATTCCAGAAATAAAAGATATAAACGAAAAGATTTAGTAACTTCAAAAATAAATTTTAAAAAAATTACGTATTCCGGCAAGTTTCAATACTATCTATACGAAAAGTTTCAACGAATCAATTTTGAATATTATGCTTGTTTCTTGGTGCCTAAAAATTTTCACGGTAAACATCAGCTCATTAAAATAACAGATTCAATACAGGTATACGTATCCCATTAATAATTCTATAGACCAATATTATTATTATTATTATTATTATTGTCTCATCTATTTCATAGCAGGGCTGAGCCCGATTTAGTTTACCGCACGGACACAGTCAAGTGACGGTAAACTGTTTTTTCTTTGTTCTGGTCTGTCATGTGAACCGGAGAATGTGTGTGAGTGTGCGTGTATATTTGTGAGGGTATTTTTGTTCTTGTAGTGTGTATAAATGTATGTATGTTTATTGTGTTCAGCGCCCTCGCCTTTTGGGTGATGTGTGTGGTGTTGTATTGTGTTGTGCTCGCTTTCGCGTTCGATGAGCGATTGGGACGTTCTCCGTCGGTTTTGAATAGTGTGCAATTTGGTCATGTGTGAGTCTTGTGAGTCTTACAATGGGTGAAGTGTTTTGTGTGAGGTTTTGATTTATTGGTGGTGGTACGTGTATGGGTGTTGTGGTTAGTAAAGTTATACTATGTTGTGTTTCTTGTGAAGTGTTTTGTGTTTTGTTTGAGACATCTGATGGTCTTGATATTTGATCTTGTGTGAGGCTTGTTAACCGAGCAATGGGTGGTGTGTTATGTGTTTCGTTTCGATAAAGTGGGGGTGGTGCGTGTATGAGTGCTGTTGTAGTGAAAGTAATGATGTTGTGTTGTGATGAGTTTGTTTCTTGTGTATTGTTTTGTGTTTGGTTTGGAGAATGTGCTGATGTTGCGTGTGTGAGTGTTGTTGTAGATGTGCTGTGTTGTGTCGGGTATATTTCTTGCGTTATGTTTTGTGTGTGTAACTGTGTATTGTGTGGGTGCTGGTGTGAAGTTTCCGTGTTTGGCATGAGTGTGTTTGCATTGGTCGGAGCGTATGTTGTGTTTGTTGTTGTTTGTTGAGCAGTGGTTAATGTTTGTGTTTGGGGAGTGCTGTGTCCCATAGAGAGAAACTTTCTCACTATACGGCAAGTATTAATTATAACTGCCTTTTGTAATTGTATGTATGTGTTTTTGTGTAGTTCAAGTGTATGCAGACTGTTGTGAAGTGTTGTTGGTATGACGCCTATTGAGCTTAGTATCACCGGAACGACAACAACTGTTGTCATTTTCCATTGATTCCTCAGATCGACAGCTAGATCGGTGTATTTTGTTAGTTTTTCAGTGTGTGTAGACTGAAGGTTGTGTGTGTTGGGTACTGCAATGTCTATGAGGAATGTGGTTTTTGTGTGTTTGTGTATAAGTGTAATGTCTGGCCTGTTGTAGTGTACCGCCTTGTCTGTGATAATTGTTCTATCCCAATATAATTTGTGCGTGTTGTTTTCGAGAATTGAAGATGGAGTGTATTTGTAGTATGGTGAGTTGTCTGTTGTGAGTTTGTGTTTTATGGCGAGTTTTTGGTGTATTATTTTTGCTACCTGATCGTGTCTGTGTTTGTAATCTGTTTGGGTAAGACGTGAGCATGCTGATGTAATGTGTTGTATTGTTTCTGGTTTTTGTCGACATTGCCGACATAGGTCTGTTTGTTGTGCGTTGTCTTTGAGTATGTGTTTTTTGTAATTCAGTGTATGTATGATTTGATCCTGTATTGCAAACATGAAGCCCTCGGTTTCCGGAAAGATATTACACTTGGTCAACCAGGCTTGCGAAGCCTCTCGGTCAATACAGTCTTGACTAAGCTCATGAAAATACCTTCCATGTAAAACCTTCGTTTTCCATGTCTGCATGTTTGTGGATGTGTGTTGTGTTTTGGTTGGTGGAAGAGAGTGTTGTGTTGTGTGCATGTTAAGTGGCGTGTATGACTTGTCTGCGGATGTTATGGCATTGTGTAAGTGTGATGTGTGTGTTTTAGATTGGAAGTACTCGCGTAGGCTATGGAGCTGCCGATCGTGTAATAGTTGGATATCTGTGAGACCACGTCCTCCTAAAGACCGTGGTAAAACCAACCTGGCTGATGATGAGTGTATGTGGTGTATTCTGTGTTTTGTCATGATTGTTCGTGTTTTAATTTGTATGTTTTTAATGTCTGTGTTTGTCCACTTTATGATTCCGAAGGAATATGTGAGAAATGGTGTAGCGTATGTGTTGATGGCTCTAACGGTATTTCTACCATCAAGACCACTTTTGAGTATGTTTTGAATTCTTTGTATGTAGTGTTGTGTAAGTGTTTGTTTTATATCTGTGTGTGGGATGCCTTGTGATTATTATTATTATTATTATTATTATTATTATTATTATTATTATTATTATTATTATTATTATTATTATTATTATTATTATTATTATTATTATTATTATTATTATTATTATTATTATTATTATTATTATTATTATTATTATTATTATTATTATTATTATTATTATTATTATTATTATTATTATTATTTAAAATTTGAAATTAACGAATTAACGAGGACAACCATTTTGACTGAGTAGCCAGGGTGTAGTTGTCGTAGTTCTTGTAAGAGATCAAGATATTTAGTCCGCTTTTGCTCCTCCTTCGTGACTATGTTCGTTTCTGCAGGCGCAGAGAACTCGATGACGTTCATAGTCTTAGATAAGATATCCTGGAGCACTATATCAGGCTTAGTAGCAGAGAGCTGCCTGGTAGTTGGAAACGAGAAATTCCAGAAGATAATGCATTTCTCGTTCTTGACGACGGACTCGATCTCGCCTGGAGCATATGGTAGGACTGACGTAGGGTCCACTTCATACTTGTGTCTCAAGAAGTAGTACAGCACGCGGAGGGCAGCGTTATGGCGATGTTATTAGTATTATTATTATTGTCTCATCTATTTCATAGCAGGGCTGAGCCCGATTTAGTTTACCGCACGGACACAGTCAAGTGATTTATTATTATTATTATTATTATTATTATTATTATTATCTAAATTTGATATTAACGTATTCATGCCTGCCAAGGAGGGAGAGAGGATACAGGATTTACACCCCAGAGCCTCCCATCTCCTTGAGAGACATAAATCTTCACAAGGCAGCTACGTCTTTTGAAGAAAGTTCACTGACTTGTGGCCGTGTAGTCTGTACGTCCGTCAGTCCACGCGACGTCTGTTGGTCCGTCTGTTTTCCGAGTCGGTGGTACGTAAGTCTGTCTAATGTCCTGGTCAAGCAGGCTCCGTCCCTGCACCGCAGCGATGTGGAACCTACTAAAAAATAGAAAATGAAAAAGAAAAAAAAGAAACTTCAAGGGCTGTTACTTGAAGACAGTCTGATGCGATCTCAATGTACGAAGGGTGCCTATAATGACAGCCTTCTGCATGGAAGAGATAAGGTGACGAAAATGAGACCTGCAGACCGGAATTTGAGATAGATTCGTCTCGAGAGTGGGACGAATTCCGCCTAGGCAACCGATAATGAGGACAACCATTTTGACTGAGTAGCCAGGGTGTAGTTGTCGTAGTTCTTGTAAGAGATCAAGATATTTAGTCCGTTTTTGCTCCTCCTTCGTGACTATGTTCGTTTCTGCAGGCGCAGAGAACTCGATGACGTACATAGTCTTAGATGAGATATCCTGGAGCACTATATCAGGCTTAGTAGCAGAGAGCTGCCTGGTAGTTGGAAACGAGAAATTCCAGAAGATAATGCATTTCTCGTTCTTGACGACGGACTCGATCTCGCCTGGAGCATATGGTAGGACTGGCGTAGGGTCCACTTCATACTTGTGTCTCAAGAAGTAGTACAGCACGCGGAGGGCAGCGTTATGGCGATGTATGTAGGTGTTCGTGGCATAAGAAGGACATGCCGAGATGAGGTGCATCAGCGTCTCCGGCTGAGATTTGCACGCTCTGCACATAGTGGTGGAGACTGCTTTCTTATACACATACTTTTGGTGAGTTAGCGTCGCTATCACACCATCTTGGGCAGCGATGATAAAGCCTTCTGTTTCGGACTTGAGTCCAGCTGATCGCAGAAAAGAGAACGTAAGATCAACGGAAAGACCACAGGAGTCTAGATGACGGTAGAACATTCCCTGATGGTCACGATGCCGATGATCCTCGAAGAGGGAGCGTATTTCAGCTCGTTTTACAGCTAAACGAAGTCGAGATTTGGAGAGAAGGACCACGTTATCATCAAGATCACGATTAGACGGATCAAAAGCAAGGCCCAATTTAGACGCTGCATGTTGTGCTGCAGAGAACAAGAATGCTCCTTTACCCTGGAGCTCATGATCGCGCACGAGTTCCATAAGAGGGTCAGAACTATTTATGACCTGACAAGCTATTCCTAAAACTACCCTATGATGTAGACATTCAACGGATAGGAGACCTCTACCTCCTTGCTGGCGTGGGAGGTAGTTACGGGGTACAGAAGCACGTGGGTGCAAACTACGATTTATTATTATTATTATTATTATTATTATTATTATTATTATTATTATCTCATCTATTTCATAGCAGGGCTGAGCCCGATTTTATTATTATTATTATTATTATTATTATTATTATTATTATTATTATTATTATTATTATTATTATTATTATTATTATTATTATTATTATTATTATTATTATTATTATTATTATTATTATTATTATTATTATTATTATTATTATTATTATTATTATTATTATTATTATTATTATTATTATTATTATTATTATTATTATTTAAAATTTGAAATTAACGAATTCATGCCTGCCAAGGAGGGAGAGAGGATACAGGATTTACACCCCAGAGCCTCCCATCTCCTTGAGAGACATAAATCTTCACAAGTCAGCTACGTCTTTTGAAGAAAGTTCACTGACTTGTGGCCGTGTAGTCTGTACGTCCGTCAGTCCACGCGACGTCCGTTGGTCCGTCTGTCTTCCGAGTCGGTGGTACGTAAGTCTGTCTAATGTCCTGGTCAAGCAGGCTCCGTCCCTGCACCGCAGCGATGTGGAACCTACTAAAAGAAATAAAAGAAAAGAAAAAGAAAAAAGAAACTTCAAGGGCTGTTACTTGAAGACAGTCTGATGCGATCTCAATGTACGAAGGGTGCCTATAATGACAGCCTTCTGCATAGAAGAGATAAGGTGACGAAGATGAGACCTGCAGACCGGAATTTGAGATAGATTCGTCTCGAGAGTGGGACGAATTCCGCCTAGGCAACCGATAATGAGGACAACCATTTTGACTGAGTAGCCAGGGTGTAGTTGTCGTAGTTCTTGTAAGAGATCAAGATATTTAGTCCGTTTTTGCTCCTCCTTCGTGACTATGTTCGTTTCTGCAGGCGCAGAGAACTCGATGACGTACATAGTCTTAGATAAGATATCCTGGAGCACTATATCAGGCTTAGTAGCAGAGAGCTGCCTGGTAGTTGGGAACGAGAAATTCCAGAAGATAATGCATTTCTCGTTCTTGACGACGGACTCGATCTCGCCTGGAGCATATGGTAGGACTGGCGTAGGGTCTACTTCATACTTGTGGGTCCACTTCATACTTATTATTATTATTATTATTATTATTATTATTATTATTATTATTATTATTATTATTATTATTATTACTATTATTATTATTATTATTATTATTATTATTATTATTATTATTTAAAATTTGAAATTAACGAATTCATGCCTGCCAAGGAGGGAGAGAGGATACAGGATTTACACCCCAGAGCCTCCCATCTCCTTGAGAGACATAAATCTTCACAAGGCAGCTACGTCTTTTGAAGAAAGTTCACTGACTTGTGGCCGTGTAAAACATCGAAGAGCATGTAAAACATCTATCACAATTACTAGAAGCCATAATGAAAGAAGGTTTCATATTAAAACTTTCTAAATGCACATTTGCATTAGATTCTGTGCAATATTTAGGTCACATTATCAGGCACAACTCAATTTCTCCAATAAAAGATAATCTTATTTCAATAAAAAATTTTCCAGTGCCGAAAAATCAGAAGAATATTAGACAGTTCCTAGGGAAAATAAATTTTTACAATAAATACGTTCCGAAAATTTCACTAATTTTAGAATTTTCTTTTTATTATTATTATTATTATTATTATTATTATTATTATTATTATTATTATTATTATTTATTTATTTATTTGACATATTACAAAATCAAAAACAATATTATCACTTTTAGTATACAAAAAATTCAATTAAATAGTAAAAAAATGAAAAAAAGTATATAAATAAATAAACATTAAGAAATAAAAATAGAAAAGATTAATTAAAATAATTGTTAAAGAAGCTGATTAATTCGTAATCACAAGAACATGTCACAAAAATTCTTTTCTTTTATCTAAAATTTATTTTAAATATTTGACAAAATATTTTATTGAATGAAGTATCGTAAGTATTGAGAATATCAATAGCAAATTTAATGTTTAAATTGATTAACACGTTTTGATAGTCACCAGCGGTGGTGCCTGGGCACTCCTCTAGCAAATGCTCTACCGACTCATTCGTCTTACAAAACACACATATTCTTTCACCGTTAGTTTTTTGGTTTTCCCACCTGAAGGTATAAAATCTGAAACAAGCTACTAATCTCCTCTCATCCCGTCAACATTCATTCAAATAAAATTCACCCCGTTCATAGTAATGTAGTTTCCTGAAAATTATCAAGCTTTCCATTGAATACATATCACTAAGTGATGACCGTAGCGAAAATTCCTTAATTTTATTTTTAGCTGCTGTTTTACTTGAGTGATCACTCAGTCCAAGGTTATAAATTTATTCAGCAAACCAATTACTACTACTTTCCATGCATTATAATTTTTCGCTACTCAACACGTGAATCTGATAACTGATTGCTTTTTGCAAACAAATGTTGTATAAAGGTCTAGTACTAAGTTCAATGTTTACTGCTGAATTAGGAGTTGATTGAGCAATGCATAAAACTTCTTTATAGTAATTATTCGCAATCGTGTCAATCGTTTTTTTTGGCACAACAAAGGCATTTAACAAATTCAGTACCACTTTCACAGAAAAGTTTTGAAATTTATATATATGCCTTCGAACATATAATAAAATATGTTTGGCTCTGTCTCTAAAGCACTCAATATGGTCACCCCGTTATAGGACAGTTTAACCCCAAGATATTTAAAATTTTTAACATTTTCAATAATTCTGTCACCATACACCCATTTCTCGTTCGCAGATGCCTTGCACCCACTGGTCACAATCATTACCTATGATTTATAAACGTTCACACTAAGCTGCCATTTTCCGCAATATTCTTGCAATCCTCGTAGAACACGCCTCATGCTCCCAGTTGTCCTTGACAAAATTGCAACATCATCAGCAAAAAAAAAGTAATTTGATTTCTTTGCCCTTGTATCCTGGCAAAGTGGTAGTTATATATTCCATTCATGATGATGATATATCACTTCTTGATATTTTGTATAGAGTCATAATTGTTAATTGCGAGTTACTTTTCTTAGTAACATTTCGCCAACTTAATAAAAAACTCAATAAAAAAGACGGGTAGTTTACCAAAAGTAAAAATAGTTATTCCAATCTTTTGGCTACTCTGTACATAATTAAGAAGTTTTAAATATACCTATATACTTTTAAGAATAAGGAAAACTTCTCATAAAGAATTACTTTTTTTTTTAAATGCAAAATAAGAAAATTTAGAAGTATAGTTACCTGTATCCGGGGACACACTATATATGTGTACATACAATGTAACCAGCAACTCAAAATTCAATATGACCAATCGAACATCTCCTTTTTTATATACACACATCATAATTCATAGAAAAAACAACTAGTTTAATATTCAACAAACTCTTTCAAAATTTCTTTGGTTTATTGATTATTTTCCCCAACTACTTTAGTAATATCATTGGGTTGATTTTAAACTTATAATCAAATACAATATTTTTTGGAGCTTTATACAAATGCTGCTGGTTTCAACTAAATATTTTTCCATTGCTCATTTCCAAAATAAAACTTCTAGGGCTATTTGCTTTCGGTAAAATTTGGGCTAAGAATTTCGAGCCATCACTCAAACTTTATACATAAACAACTTCTTTAAGCTAAGTTCTTGTAGTTTGTATTTATGTTTTTTATTAAATTGTTGCTAATAATTTAATAGCTTTTTCTCAAGATATTTTTTTCTGTATATACACCTGTCTTAAACGTTTCATTTGTGACGTTTGTTAAAAATATAGCATTGATATTGGTCAACTATTGGAGTTTTGTGAAACCCCATTAAATATTAAGATTACGATCTCTCTCACTATCTTCACATTGCTTTATTAATTGTTTGCTTGCTTGTTTGTTTGAAAACCGAATAATATGGATTTTGTAACTGTAGAGACTTTTGATCAAGTCATCTAGCCTGAAAGCCATTATTGATAAAATTTTTGCTAGATCCTCTATAAACATGCGTATCAATCCGTGTACTAAAAATTTGAATCTTAGTGTATTTTTCTGTAAAAGTACCCAGGGTAAGAAGCTTGACTATCTCGGGTGATTAAATTGTAATAGTTATCGAAAGTAAAGTTTTATAGTATAAGATTATCATGGAAAAAATTGACTTTACTTAAATTTAGTAATTTTTGTTCATTTTGAGATGTACAGCTCTGGCCCCTAAAGAGTATATCCACCACGGCGCGGCGTATATCACTTGTTATTAAAAAACACCCCCTTAAATCTTCAACAATAAAATGATATGTAGACTGAAGTTTTTGTCAACAACACATATATTTATTATTCAAAGAGAGTCGACGTTTCATGTTTATTTCGTAACATTATACAGCACAAAAGTAAGTTGTCTTAATTACACTTATTAGGTACTCAAATGATATTAAAAGGACTTTCACTCATATTTTGTATAAATATTTTGAATGGAAGAAATAAAATTTTTGTTGTTGTTAATTTTTGTTTCTTTCATTTTTCATGAAATTATGCTCGTTCCCCTTTATCGTTCAACCATACAGGTTAAGAATATTTGCGGGGACTAAGTAATACATATAATTATAACATGGAAAATTAATTATAAATGAAGTTTTTATAAATACGTTATTAACAGATATTCTATCCAATTTTAAAGCACAAGCTTTCGCATTTATAATTAATTGTGTTACTAATTTATATGCTAATAAAATTGCATTCATTAGGTAGCTATATATGTAAATTGTATATCATAGTGAATTACTGAACTACTAAATACGAGTTGGTACCGCAACTTCGACGTTTATAAAAACCAAATGGTCCTGATGAAAAATGAATTTCATTACCATTTTCCTAAATATTGCGAAAATATTGGGTACAGTCCATTATAGCACATTCGATATTTTGGCTTGCCAGTTGTTCAAGCACATTTAACGGCCACCGGAAGCTCTTTTGGAAAATACTGAGTGTTTTAGGAATTTTATTTGTTTCCAGCTAGACTATAATGGAATTATTTTATTCTCAGTATTTTCTTTAAAAATTATGGGTGCATAGTTTCGATTTGTTCTAAATTATTTGTTAATAATGATCTAATGTTTAGAAAAAGAAGTAGATTTAAAATACTCAAAACAAAAAATGTAAAGAAAATGTGAGCCGTCACGGGACGCCTGGCAGATGTGAAACATCGACATTATTTTGTAAAAGTAATATGCAGAAAAGAACGGATTGTGATAAGAACTAAATATGTCATAATGATAAAATAAAATATTACGATTTTGTTTTCCAGATAACGATGACTATTTATTGAATAAACATTTATTTTCATTAAATACAAAAAATTACGAATTTATTTCTAATCGTGACTATTTAATTCGTTTAATCAGTGGGTAATAGTTATATTCGATGTTGCCTCTGAGGACGGTGTTACTGTGACAATTGGTCGATGGTAACTGAAGTATGTTACAAAAGTATTGGACATTATCAAGATATCTAATAAATACAGCATCTATTGTACACACTACTGCCTGTCTACACACTACTGCATATAGACTGTATATATATATACCATCATATAGCGTGGTGACGCGTCGCCACGCCAGAAATCTGCTTTTCGTGCGGCTATAGATGTTTCACATCAAAAATTAAATAACAATAGATCTAAACTTTTAGAAAAAGAAGCAGATTTTAAAAAGGTATAAGATACTAAAAGGATCTATGACAGAGAAAATAAATAAACATAACAAAGTTAAACAAAAACAAAGTTAAAAGAGAATAAAACTGAAAACATCTCTATGATCTCAACGTTAAAATTAAGAAATTGTGCTAGATGGGAACTGGATAATATCAAAGAAAGCCGACGAGGTTAGAATGATCGTTAAGTAAAGTTGTCCTTCTTTTCTTATGTTTGCAAATCTCATCAGCCTCCCACAAACCAAGTTTTTGACCTTTTTGGACAACAACGTGTAAAATTTATATTTTTTTTTGAGGTCCTTGAGTGTCCTTGCATCAAATGGCTCCCAAATGCAGATTGTCCCGTTTTTTTCTCCAGTATATCCAATGTTCACGCTATTGACGCAATGTTTAGATTCACCTACTTTACAAACAGTCCTCTTATCAATCCCTGATTGACTCAATTCATCTGGTTTCTGTTTGCGACGTTAATTACAAGTATTTTTGTTGTTTGCTTTGTTTTGTTTTGTTTTTGTTTTTTTTTTTTTTTTTTTTGTTTTTTTTTTTTTTTTTTTTGGACTTATTTTTAATTTTTTTGATTTATCTTTTTATAAATGTATGTCTTTTTTAAAAAAATTGTTAGCTTTTGTTATTTAGATGTTGAGAATGAGAAATAAATGTTGAGAATGATGAATGTCGCTGCCTCCCCTTAGTGGAATGCTACACAGCACAGTCTTAGGGTGTATCATGAAGTGCAGCAACGGCTGGGGCTTGTGTAAAAGGTCTATGCTTGGATAAGAGCTAAAAATTTCCAAGAATGAATCAACTAGGGGGAAGGTCCTGATCCTCCTGAAATGATGCGTATGGCATCTTGAAGATGCATCAAGACTTATGCGAAAGCATGCAAACAAATACAACGAAGGTAAGTCGTATTTTTTTTCTCTGAGATGACCCTCAGAAACTTGGAGAATGAATATATCGTCTGAAGTCCTTAATATAAATGTACAAGCTAACCCTTATCTTCTGTTCAATTATCAAAAAAATAAGAAGTATAAATGAACAGTCTCGAGAAGTGACAGTTTTTCAAAAAATAAAGGTATGGACACTATCTTCAACCAGAAACATGTATAGCTAACTACTCACCTTATCTATGAACCCACAAAATAAGGTCCTGTGTTAATTCCCCCCATTTATCATTATTATATGCGTATATGTTTTACTGCTGACTATTACATACTCCACATCACTACTTGGTCATTAATAATTGCATTTTATTCGTTTGAATCGATTTTCTAATTACTTCCTCCATATCTATTATTCATGTAAGGTAAACTGAGAAAGGAAATTATTATTTTGAAGCGCTATAGTGACGAAATGGTTTCTATTTTGAATTTCCACAATTTTTTATTTTAGAATTGTTTCAACCAAGTTCAACGAACTTTAAAACTATTCTTTTATGTTCTGAATTGAACGTTGAAAATATTATTTTCAGAACACTAAGTTGTATCTCTTTATTTAATATCAAAAAACAAAGGTAAAAAAATTCTTTAATTTAAAATTTAATCTAGTTTTGATTGTAATAACTCAATTAATTGCAATGACTCTTGGAAGGTCAACATGGTAATATTATATCAATCGTTTGATTCATTGAGCCAAGTAAGTATCTTATTGCATTTGGAATAAATATTATGGTATGAAAAACATGAACGTGCTTGCGTATAGCACTACCTAATAACCATGCACTTACATGGTACCTGGTACCTGCTGGTCAAAAAGCCTTGAGTCTTCTGAATACATAGAATGAAATAATATGCATCATAACTCTTTACCGTTTATCACAATAAAAAAATTAACGCTTTCTAATTGATACAGAAACAGATACAAATTCCATAGATTCGAAACATACTAATAATTTCCAAAAATTTAAAACGGAAGAAACTATTGCAACAGCTCTTAAAAATCATGAAATAACCGAAAAAATGATTATTAAGTATAATCCACAACTGAATATCCCAGAACCAATAGAATTTTTAAATTTAATTTTTAAATTTCATTACTATTTTGATGGAATTATACGTAGTAATACTTTGAAAAAACTAAATGCTAACATAAATGATGAAAATGATATTTTTTGGTAGAATTCTAAACAAATTGTTTAAGAAAACGTTACATGAACATCAAATATATCACTTAGAACCTTATCAACAAAAATATGTAGAGGCTCCAGGGAGTTTACGTAAAAAAAATAGCGATATATTTTTACCATGCATTAAAATTAACGATTTTGTAGTAATAATAAACGGTTTGTATACCGTGATAAACAATGAATCACCTATTTTTTTAGTAAATAATTCTGATTCACAGCAGAGTGTTGTAGCAATTAGTCAACCACTTGCAGCGGAAACTCTAAATGGCTACCAAATTTTCACTAAGCGAATTTACCTGTTAGTCATCTAAATAACGATACTGCAACAGAAAGCATGACGTTCACTTCTAAAATGTAAAACATTATATTCACACTAACGATGATATCCCGATATATACAAAGGGATTAATGTCGCCTAAAATGCATTCGAATTCCCTTTTAAATTCTTCTATTTTATCATAAGTAAAAAGGCCAATTCTTCTGGTATAAAGTAATTTCCTTTAGTAACAGATTATAGAAAACTAAACGAAATGATCGAACCCATTGCCAAATATATCTGACGTCTTTGATCAAATAGAAATAGACTACATAGATGTTGCCAAGACAACATTTTCCGTCGATAATGGACACTATGAGTTCACTCGTATATGTTTCAGCTTTAAGAATGATGCTGCAACGTTCCAAAGAGCTACGGACAACATGCTAGGCGAATTCTTAACTTCTTTACAAGAACACATTGAAATTCTTCAAAAAGTTATTGATAAATTCCGATTACACAATTTTAAAATACAATTAGACAAATGTGAAGTTTTACATAAAGAGATTGAATTTCTGGGACATGTAGTTATAACCGAAGAAACCGAACCTAAAAAAATTTGCCGCCATTCAAAAATTTCCACATCCAAAAACTGTCACGAAAATAAACTCATTTTTAGGACTAATCAGGTATTACTGCCAACTCATTCGCTAAAATAACAAGACCAATGACTCCTCAACTTCGTAAAAATAAAGTAGTAGCGCGAGAAAAACAGTTTTCCCGATGTCTTCATGAAATTTCAAGTTATTTAGTCAAGTCCCATACAAAATTTGATTTTTTAGTATCTAGAACTTTCCTGTTTAGAAAACGTAAATAAACGGTTTCAACCCATAAATGTAACCCTCATTTGCAATTTAATACATCTCAAACTAATATTTCTACCAATGTGCTGCTTGTTAGTAATTTATTAAATTTGAAAATAAACGCTTACTTATAATAAAAAAAACCGGTTTGACAGATGATATACGGGCAATACGAGGCTCTCCATACGAAGTATACCAGGTTGTAAACATAATATTCTTGTTGAAAGATTTATCAACCAAAATTCCCGTCAATATCAGTGCGACCTGAGTATGGCCTGGGTGGATCATAGGAAAGCATTTGACATTACCTTTTACCAACTCACATTGGTGATGATCAAGTGCTTGAAAATTCAGCCCGATATCATCAAATGCATCGAAGATGCACTTGATCTGGTACACGTACTGTCTCAACCTAACTTGTCACATACAAGCGTGATGTCTATCACGGCGACATCCTTAGCCCTCTTTTATTCTGAATCGCGCTTTTGGCCCTTGCCTGGAGCTTGCGGAAGGACAGATAAGAAGCATCAAGTAACTCTTCTATTCTTAAAAATGACCTCAAAATCTTCTTCTGAGAGCAGCTCTGAAGCTTTGAAAGCTGTCCACCAGTACACGATGATCGTTGGCATGGATCGTGTCCCTGACTACGATACAGATCAGCAGCTGACAGATGGAAGCAAAGCTCTTCACAAATAGAGCTATCAGTGAAAGTCACATCCAGAATGTGTTATCTGTTAAGGAAGACCTATGCGGCAGGTTCATGCACCTTCTCAGACAAATCTGTGAATCAGAATTGTCTGGGATACGTATGGTCCTTTCACTAATATGTTTGACTTTTTCTTCCATCTCAAGCTGGAGGAGCTCGAGGAACTCGATAGGGGCACTCACAAGCTATCTATGTGATTCCACGCTCCGAAAGAGTTTACCTCCCACGACATCTAGGAGGTAGAGCTCTCCGTCGGATGCCTAAACAACGGAGTAGTATCAGATATAGCTTGATAGGTGAACACTGATTCTGATCCTCTTATAGCACTCGTCCGCGATCACGAGTTTCCGAGTAAAGAAGCATTCTCGTTCAGTGCGGTACAACATGCAACGTCTAAATTTAGCTTTGTTTTTGAACCGACAAACTATGCTCCAGATGATAGTAATTTGGCCCTTCCAAATCTTGACTCCGTTCCGCTGTCAATTTTTGACATCTTAAGCAGAAATAATATCTGAGAATAATTGGAAAACCAATAAGCGCGAGAAAAATCTCATTTGAATATAAAAAAAAAGAAGATAATTTTAAACTACAAAAACATTTGCTTTACTGTGTTTGGTTCAGCGGTACAAATAAAGTAGAAATTTTCCTTACTGATGGGGCAGTCTGTATTGCAGATGTACCAATTACCAATTCAAGTTAAACTCTGGTATATTTATGTTAAGCATTTTTGTAAATAGAAATTTGATTCTATCTCTTGTGGATTTTAAATTGCAATTTCAAGATAGTACTTTTCAGTTCCCTGTTTTAGCCCAATCCCTTTGCTCATTTTGCTTATAATATTTTGAATGTAAAGTCAGTGTGCTATATGTAATCCGTGCATTTTTTGTGACACTGAATATATTTTAAATATAAAATCCTTTTTGTGATAATTTTACAATTAAAATCTCGTAGTCGTTCCAATTTACAGCATATTTTTAATAAATATAATATATATAATACTAAATAAGTTATTTAACAATTTGGAATATAGTTTTGAGTTGGTTGAGTTATCGAAAATAAAGCAGCCACAAAGCTCGTCGTTCCTTTAGTTATAAACTGTTACTTTCTTACATTTTCAAATACATTCTCAATATTTTGGTTCTTGTTTCTGGATATTCATTTGAACGAGTCATAAAACAAAGTTTTAGACAAAAAGTAAGTTTTAGAAAAAAACAGCCAATCTTTCTAGCTGATAATATACGTTGCTATAGGTGAAAGCATTTTGAAAATCGGTGCAGTAGTTTTTGAGTCTGCTCATTACAAAAAAGCAAACAAACAAAAAGTTTACTCGTTGCGTAGATGACTAATGTTTCGACCATGCTTGGTTGCCACCAAATTTGGAAATCGGAAGAAACATATTTATAAATGCTTAAAAATATATACCTATAGGTACCCGTTTTATCTACGTGTTAACCTGTAGACAGATATAATTCGGAAGTCTAGAAACAGTAAGATTTCGGAAGGCTTCCGATGAAATCGTAAAAGGTGGCAAATCAAATAATAACAAGAATATATTTATTGCAAATGAATTTAAACTGCCGCCAATAAGAATTCAAATTAATCACGCTTTTCATTATAAATTTCAAATACTATCAATTATAGCTCTTCAACTCGCTTTTAAAAAAATTGCTTTAGACAAAAACACGAATATATTTACGGAATGTTTATTATAACTTTAAAGTTTAATTTTATATAAATTTTTTTTTAATTTAAAATTTTTTAAATTGTAATTGTATGTTAGACAAATACAGACACAGCCAATTACTTTAAATTTAAAGTTATCAAATATTGAATTCAATTTAATTTAATTTAATAATTTAATAAAATTTCAGAATAAATTTAAGTTTCCATGAAATATTCACATCAGTTAAATTTAAGAAAATTGAAATAAATTCCTTAGTATACTGTTTTTTTTTAGTCGAATACAATTACGGTTTTAGTTTTATCATAAATTGACTGTTCTATTATTTAAGTCACTACACTGTAAACTGACTAACATATTTCGAGCAACTTTAACACTAATTATAACACCGAACGTAAATAAATCTTTTTTTTTTAATTGTTTCGATTTAATTTCAAAACAACAAGCAACTAGTCGTTTTTTCACAGTAATTAAGTTTCACAGTCATTAAATAAATAAATTGAATACATTTAATGTAAGTTCTAAAAGTAGACAAAGGAACCATATAGAAAATAGTTTACAAAAATTCTAAATATGAATAAGGAAAGCTGTATTCAAGACTAATTAAAAATCAATCATTTTATAAACAAATAAGAAAAAAACCACTCACCGTTCAACAAATGTATTAAGCAAAATACAATCCAAAATATTTTAAAGATTCTAAGTACGGACATTCCGACAAAAATAGTTGACATAGTAATTTAATTAACATAATTATCATTACGAAATACAATCAGCAAATCAATGTTAAAATTCACAGAATTCATTTAAAGAAATTGTCATACAAACGTGCTATAAGCATAATTTTTAAGAATTTTTTAATGTTTTTATTTAAACCCACTCAGAAAAGTTATTAATACAAACACACACTTCTATAAAAAATGAAAACGCGATTTTTAGTGAGACAATTAGTTATATTTCAGTCCAGTCGAGAAAATGTATCACCATAACTTGAACAAACAGCAAATGATTTTCATACGTACACCACTTATCACTTTGGTATCGCGTACTACACTGTATTTTCCATGAAAATCTTGTAGAACCAAATATTGTATAAACACTGTACGCGCATACTCATCGTGACTCACAAATACAAATACCATTTATATATGGCTATCTATGAATATAGTATATTAACTTTAAAAGCCATCTGGTTCTTTTCTGAACCGCCGATGTATCTCCATATATATATATATATTATATATATATATATATATATATATATATATATATATATATATATATATATATATATATATATATATTTATGGTACTACTTGAAACTAGTACCATATATGTATATATATATATATATATATATATATATATATATATATATATATATATATATATATATATATATATGGTACTAGTTGAAACTGTCTACGAAGCGTATGATTCTAACATTGAGAGAAAAGACACGCTTAGAAATAGTTAGCATACATCAAATTGATCATACAATATTTAAATTTTTCGGGAATACTGCACCCGTTTAAATCAATTATTGCCTTTGATTAACCCATTGTATTATTTATCCATTTTATTTTAATGTCTAAATCATTCATTACAATGAATGTGTGCAATTCTGTTTAGTAAAATATTTTAAAAGCTTCCGATACAAAAAAATCTCTTAACTGTAAAAAAACATTGAATTTTTTGTCCCTTAAGTTTTATAATAGATTTATATGAGTCCTCACATCAAGAACCACAGGAAAACAATGGAACGACAGAACGACGCCTGGATACTAATATAACTTATTAAACTTAAAATCCCAATACATATGTTTTTCCTTCTTTTTCAAGGTTTTACTTTCATGCCCGAGATCAGCGACCCAAAAAACCCCTTTATACGTCATAAAAATTTTTAATTTGCAAAAATATGAAAGCGGGACGGGGAGGGGTGGATGTTGTAAAAAGGGCTATATTAATAAAAACATCTAAAGTTTTGGGTTACTTTAGCATTTTAAACTATTTTGGCCTCTTTTTAAAATATTTTAAGATACATTTATTCCATACACCCCTTCCCCCTAACAGCGCGGGGGTTAAAACTTAAAAATTTTGCTTTAAACCATATAGACCCCTTTTAAAAATAGTTTTCTGAAGCCAAAGCAAAAAACATCCCCCAAAGCCAGTCCATACACCCCCAAACAATTATTTCCAGAAAGTGTTAAATTTTCCGTTTTTCGCAAGAATATGGATCAAGGAGTCATTTTACGGGTAAGCCACTTATTATAAAATCGAAAGATAATAAAAAATGCTACAATTTAAAAAAAAATTTAACCTCGTAGGACAAAATGGCATAAAATGGCAGCCATTTTAAACAATTTACTAAATTGGAAATTTTGGCCGAACTATTTAACGGATTTCGCTAAAATTGTAACCGAAAGTTGTAAGTAATGAAACCTACTATTGATATTATTTTCATTAAAATCAATCAAATATTTTTCAAGTTACAGTCAAATGAACTGTTTTACCATATGTATGTATACATATATATATAACTGGGAGGGGAAGGGACGAAACCCCCCCAAAAAAAATATGAGGAGTAGTTCTTAACCTTGACTACAAACCTACCAAATTTGGATATCCACCAATGTCCCCTTTTGCGAATATAAAATAAAAATGATAAAATTTCTGAAAAAAATTCCATTTTTGACGCCATTTTGTTTTTTAAACATGTTGCACCACTCCGGGAAAGTAAAAAATTTCAAAAAATACTTATTTTGATGTGAAAAGAAAAACCCCAAAGTTTCGCTGCTCGAACTTTTAATCCATATAATAGCCTTTTTTTGCTTAGATTTACTCCAGTAATTATAGTTTTGTCCAATGATAAATAATCTCATTATAAAAATTACTTTTTACCTTGAAGTTCAGAATGTTAAATTTCCGACAAAAGAAATTAAACACCTTTCATGCTATCTAAACATAAATCGTCTCTGAAACTAGGGCATTTTTATTTTTGTTTTGTATTCTCAATGCGCCTGTATTTTAGACCATCTGCCGCACATGGTTGCTTAAAACTTTATTATTTTAAAACCTCTTTTACATGCATTGATACAAATCATGCTAAAAAATTTATTCCTACGAGAAAAGTTTCTTTTAATTATTTTAGGTATTTCGATATTGTTTTGTACGAATGGAATTTAATCAAGGTTTTTATCTTTTTGTAATAATATTCATGACATTTTTTACTGGTATTTGGACATAGTGTAGTCTTTAAGTACGCTATTGCCGATCTTTTTGCATGTTAAAGAGTATCTGTAACAATTTAACATAATTTTTTTGTTTTTCAATTTTAATATTGCGAACAGTGCTATATTTACACTACAATATTTACAATCATAACGGTACGAATAACATGTTGCGAATAATAAGTAACAGTCCAAAAATGTATATAAATGTACATTAACGTGCATATTACGAAAAAAATAACTATTCAATTCTTTGAACCGCTATATCAGGGAAATGGCAATACTTATAAATAAAAGGTATGGAGACACTTTTTGTAGAAAATTGAATGATCTACAATTTTTTATAGCTATTTTTTCTGTTAAACAAACCATTTTGCTGAAAAATGCGAAAAACCTATTTTTGCAAACTTCCCCCTTCAATAAAATTTTTTGCACAAGGGGGATTGATGGGGACTTTTCACAATTCATTTATAATAGTATTCTAAACATTCATACCGATTTTTAGCTCTACGGGAATTTTTGGAACCTTACTTCAAATTAGTTCTTACTTTATAAGAACTAATTTGACTGGATAAATTACCAATGTTAGAAATTCAACTTTGATTTTGCAATTTTTATTAAATCTGAATTTGGAATAGGTCTCTTGTCCAAGTTCATTTTCATTACCCAGTTTTTGAATGTAGATACTTTCATAATCGTCTAATTCGCAAGGATTGGGTACTGATTTTAGAAATTTTAGGTTTGATTTGTCAATTTTATGGTCACTTTGGATAACGTGAGCGGCTACACATGATTTTTCTATTCTTCCGCATATGATATGTCCCAAATGTTCTTTAAATCTTGTAATAATTTGTCATCACTTTGACCTATATATTTCTTCGAACAATTTTGACATCCAATGCAATGAACTTGGACAACAATTTATCTTTAAGGCTTCAAAGTATTTTTTTCAATTTAGTTCTACTGACGGCAGCTATTTTTAGGTTATGTTCTTCTTTTTATGTTGTAGAAAAGTTTCTTTGTATTCTGAATTTGGTTTTGCGGATCATCTTCTTGATTATTTTTGGATCAAAGCCGTTATATTGAAGTATCAATTTTTTTGTAATGGAATTTTAGATAATGTATCATCTGGTATAGTTTGTAAAACTGCCACCAATTTTAGTAAAGGATACAATATCTATTGCGAATTCACTCTTTTAACCTATGATGAATGGACTTAATTTCAAAAAATTTACAGTTCAGTTGTGCTTCTCTAGAAGCTAGGATCTACTAAAAAAGTTCGATTGTCTGTATTAATCATTTATTAATAAAAAACATGTTATTCCATATTAAAAATTACAACACCACGTTTTCTGGAATAATGTATGATTATCGTTATTCACTGGATATGGATTATTTAAAATTCCAACTACCTTCTTTTGTTAGAACACGTATCGTATTATGTATTTTTTTTATTCTTATAATTAACTATATGTTAAAGCGCACAAGAATTATTCAAACATTTTGATAAAAAAATGTGTATCTTTAATTATATTAATAAAGAATATTTTAAATTCAGGACCTTTTTTTAGTTAATTTTAATAAAAAATATTTTTTAAAGGCAAGCTTTTCGAAGTGGAAAAATCGATCTAGCTAGGTTTCAATTTTGGAAAACGTAGTTTTATCTCGGAAACTTTAATTTTAGAAACGTATCCAGTGATTTTCTTGAAATTTAGAATGCAGGGAGTTTCGTTGGCAAAAAATCGGTCTAGCTTGGTTTCATTTTTAGAAAACGTAGTCTTAGTTCCCAAAAGAGAAATTCACTTTTTATATTAAAGAATGTAGCCCAATTATGAGGACCAATTTTGTCTAGTATAAAATGTAGTGATATTATTTATATTGACCGGCATTTCTAGTATTCAAAATTACTTCAATTTATTTAAAATGGTTATTGATTAAAAGTTGTTTATACAAATACTTGTTTCAAACAAAATTATATTGCTTTGCTAAAAGAAAGATAAATGCAACACAAACTGCAGTAGTCACATAATTCTAATAAACACAATGACGCCAGCCCAAAAAAAGTTGAAATTGAATTTTTTTTACTAAAGTAACTTTTTCCTTACGTATTTATTTAATATTTTACTTGGAAATTTTTTAGTTTTAGTTGATTAGTTTGTATACTCCGAAAACCAAGTAAAATATTAAATAAATACGTACTAAGAAGGAACTTACTAGAGAAATTTTTAGCAATCATTTTTGTACTTTAATAAAAAAATTAGGCCTTTATTCAGGAGGTGCTTGACTTTAACCATACAAAAAATACTATGTTTTGTTAAATTTTAATTTTGATGTGTAATTGAAGGTGTGAAAAAAAATCTTGCGTCGTTTCACTTGAGGGTTGGGAGGAAGGGTATTAACGATTATTTGATATGTTCCTGTAAAGGTGGTCGAGGATGTGGATCGAAGTCATCCAAAATTTGCTTACGTAATACTTAAATGCTTCCTTACGAAAAGTTACTCAATTACTTGAAATCATTATTGTTATTATTATTGTTTTGGCCAGTCCATATGTCCATTCATGTTCATCCATTTCATTTTTACTATAGTATATGGAATGTATACAAATTTCAAAATTATGTGACTTACCAAATTCGGTGGTTCCTCCTCGAATCAAAACTAATGGTTGTTGTTATTAGGTTACGGGATATGGAAATTTATGGAAAAAAGGAAACATAATAATAACTTTCAATTATTATATTTATGTTCAATTAATATGCGAAGAAAAATTTTAAATTACGTAACACTTTGAATTCACTTTCGCATAAATAAACTATTTATTAATTAATTGAATGATAAAATTCCGAACAAATAACCATGTACAAATGATATTCAAAAATTTCTTATGGAGTTCAAACAAAACAAAAACTCCCTTTTCATGGATTGCCAACAGCCAACTCAATTAGTTGGGTTCATATCAAAAACTATATACTTATTGCATAAAGATTTGTTCAAATAAAGAAACCGAAAGACAATCAAAAATTTACTTGTTTATTTAAAGAATCTCAACTTAAAACTGTAATTAAATCCCATCTAACAGCTCAAAGCCGAGATACGATAATAAATTTTTGAAAGGATTCATAGAGGCCGCAATATTTCCCTCCGACCTGAAAGACATTTTCAGAACTCAGCAATGGAAATAAATAAATCTTACAAAACGAAATTTTATTCTCAATGTAAGTTAATCAAATATAACTACTAACATCGAAACAGACTTTGGAGCAACAAACGAACCAATTTTTATCATTGAGACGGGGGGGGGCATAATAATTACAATAATATTAATAAATTTTATTGCCGATAAGGTGTGTAACTACATATAGGTTCGTCGCAACTAAAAAGTTAATTAAAAAATGCATTGTATATTTTGCCACGTTCAAACAAGATTAAGTTATGTTTAGGAGTTATAAATTGGGATGCGTGTCTCGTGTCATAGTCATGATTATAGTTATTTCTATACATTGAGTTTAAATTTTGTTTTGCATAGATAAAACATTCGTAGATGTAAATCCTTGTCAAGGTCAAAACCCGAAATCTTTCAAAAATTCTTTGCATGATGTCTGCATATCAATGTTTGCTATAGGTCTGAATATGCGTTTTTGTAGAATGAAATATGAGCTGCATGTGTGGAGTTTTCCCAAAGAACTCCGTATTTATATTGCTATAGACGTAAGCAAAGAACAAGTTTCTCATAATTCTGTTGTCGAAAGAATTTCTTAAGTTTCTGAACAAATAAACAATACTGTTAAGTTCTTTAGCTAAGCCGTTGCAATGGTTGTAATGGAAAATTTAGCTTTTCATCTATAATTATTCCCAAGAATTTAGTATACGGAACGTTGTCTATTTTATTATTCGAAACATAATACTTTTTATATTTTGCTCAGATGTTCTTAGAATTTCAAAGTTTATAAAACTCGTTTCATAAATATTTAACAGCACTTTGTTGGCTGTGAACCAAGTTAAAAATTTATCAAGCAATAACTTGGTCTGAGCTATTGCATCATGCGTATGCTGGCTTATGTTTAGGACTGTTATGCATCTGCATGCAAAATAATGTCGGAATGCTCCAAAAAATGAGGAATATTGTTAACGTATATAAGAAATAGAAACGGACCAAGAACACTCTCTTGTAGGACTCCAATTTCAACAACCCGGTGAGATGACATAGCGCTTTGATAGTTGTTACTTATTGAAACAAATTGAGACATATTTTCTAAATATGTTTTTAAAAGCTGGAGGGGTTTTCCTCTTACACCATACCTTTCGAGCTAGCTTAGAAATATGCCATGGTCAACGCAGTCAAACGCCTTGTTTAAGTCACAGTATACATCTACCACCGCTAGTCCATTATTCCATTGCATTTATAAAATTAGAGTAGAATTCATTTAAGGCTGTACTTGTACATTTTAACTTTGTGAAGCCATGTTGCTTATTTGTAAGTACATTATATTTAATTAAGAATTTAACAAGCTATTTTGATATCAACAATTCTCCAGTCTTTGATAATGAGGGCACAAGTGATATGGATCTATATTTTGGGGGCTCCAGTTTATCGCCTTTATTTTTGAATACTGGGCTTACAACTGTTACTTTCAATTTTGCGGGTACCTTCCAAGAAAATAAAGTTTATAAGGTATTCTAATGGTTCAGCTATAACGTACTTAGTTTGTTTCGTAAGATAGTTTGATAATTCGTTATTATCAGACGCATATGAGTTTTTTAACGAATTTATAACTTAAATCACTTCCTCCTTGTTAGTTGGATAAATTTGGAATGGGTTGACTAAAAACAGTATTGGAATAGATTCTATCATTGGAATATTTTTAGAAATTTCAAGAGGTTGTTGTACGAAAAATTTATTGAATAGCGTTTAAATCAGTTGTGATAACATTGTTTGTATTCAAAATTATTTCACCTGTTTTGGCGGTACTGAATATATTTTGATGAGCTTTTATTAGCGACCAAGCAGTTTTTATTTTGCTATCAGAACTATTAATTAGGTTGTTATTATATGTCCTTTTTGCCTGGTCAGCGAATTTTCTGTGATGTTTCTTTTTTAATTTGTAAAGTGCATTTAGGTGAGGATCAGATTTATCTTTAGTTATTTGATATAAGTTTTTTAATTCGATACTTGATTAAACTTATGTTGAAATAATATTAAATTGTATCAATAAATATATCAAAATTTGGTGACCCTAAATTATCTTCTAGAAACAATTCAGCAATTCACTTGACCAAGCAAAAAGGAGAAACATTCCATATTACATTTCGATAAATTACTCTTAAAGGTGTGGGTTCGTAATGAATCTTTTACATATTCTTTATATAAATATGGTTATATTTTCAAATTTAATAATTTGAATTTCATGATCAGACATTGGATTGCTAATTATGCGTCTATTAAACTCGAAACGCATGTTTGTAAAGATGTTGTCGATTAAGGTTGCTGAAGTTGGAGTTATTCTCGCCGGTTCATGAATAGTGGGCGCTATTCCAAGGCGATCCAGCAAACCCATCAAAAATGCTTTCTCTTAAGAATCGAAAAATTGATATTGGAATCCCCTGCTTAAATAACACAATGATTGAACATTTGAAAAACTTACCTAAAATTTGGTTTAAATTAATAAAAAAATTATTAAAACCATACTCGGTTATCTCTTAACACTTAATGCTATCAATTTTAAGTTTTATTTATATCAAATTTGTTAGACATATGTCAAGACCTTTTTCAAAACGCCAATATTTAAGTTCTAATGTTCTTTTCCAATTAGTTTTTGCCCGAAGGCACACGCCTCCTCTTATATGAGTTACTCTCGAGAATACACTAATCAGCGAATAACTTTTTATGTTTTGCTGTTCTATTTGACTTTTATTCATCCAATGTTCAGATAAAAAGTCCACATTGTCGTAATTGTCGCCAAGTTGTTTTATTTCCTTTATGCTAAGATTGCAAAATAATAAAAAATTTTTACTAATATTTTTTTTAATTTTATGAGCAAAAATTTCCGGCTTGTCATCGCCGAAAAAAATAACGCTTTTCAATTGTTCCATCTGGCCAGAAGCTTCAACTTTAAAATTTTGGTTTTCAATTTTTACTTTTAAATAATTTTTTAATTTTTCTTCTCTTATCCCTGGAGAAACTCTTCCTAAAAATATCCACAGTTTTCGTTCAGCTGCTGCCAAGTCCGTGGATGCAGATTTTCCGACAACTACTTTTTCATTTTTGGAAATTACTTCTGTAAAATTTTAACATAAACGGACCACTGGACGTATGTAGACGCCTGTTTTCTTACGTGCGTTAACCACCTGGGTGACACCATCGTTACCAGGGAATAATTTCTCTAAAACCCTAACTGGCCAACCCAATGTCGCAATATTATCTTTACGAATTGACACCAAAGTTCCACAGTTTACGTCCGAACTTGATGTATTCCATTTTTGTCGACATTGAAGTTGAGTCAAATATTCGTCATACCAACGTTTCCAAATCCCTATACCAAGTGATCAAGCAAGCGCTTTCGGTCAAACAAATTCTCAGGGGGATTGGGGACTTCGGGGACTGGTAACGATTGTAAAGGGGTATAAGTAATAAATTGCGCTGATGTTCACGGAATTGGATCCGCAGGATCTGTGCTGAGCCACGACAGAGGTCTCGAATTTAATATGGCCTCAATTTGAGTCAAAACCGCACTCAATTCTTCGTAGGTCAGAATTTGAAAACGAATGGTTTTTTATAAATGACTTTTTACCGCCTTTATCTGTGTTTCCCCTATTACTGAGAAATGACTGCAGGTTCGAACTTAGCGCTAATTTTTCTATCGGTTACCTCTGCTTGCAAACGATTTAAATAATCTTACGAATTTACTAACTTATACAAAGTGGCCAATGCATTTTTGGATACAATGAATTGGCCCTGTCTGAATAAATAATAGAACAAGCACCGTGACGTGCCAAGAATCGTTTAAACGCTGCTATAAAAGTATCGGTTGTTACGTCCGATGCTAATTCAAAATGAATGGTTTTTGTGACCAAACATACAAACAAACAAAGGTACGCTTTACGAATTTTAAAACCCCGACCTCTACCCGTAGTAATTTAAAACGCTTCAGAGTAATCGACTCCTGCAGAAAGCCTTATATGAAGGGGAAAAATATTTTTTATTTTAAAATATGTAAAATTCAAGGATAAAATGTTTAATTTGTGCTATCTTTGTCAAAGCTATTTCTGCGGTTTCGAAATCATCAGCTGTGATAAAACCAGACGACTTTTGGAAACTCTCAGAACACATACTGTAGATCTAAGTAATTTTTAAATGATGAAAATATGCTAATCAATTCGTATAAAGGATGTACCTGTTCCGATTTTACCAATAAGGAAACAGGTTTTTCTTTAGGTACATCAATGGGATCAAATTGTAACTCATGAATAGGCCACTGATCGCTTTCAAATTGTAACCAAACAGGGCCAGAAAGCCAATCTTCCCGATCTGAAAACTGAGATGGAGTCATGGCTCTTGATAAGCCATCGCTTACATTATCTTTCCCACTCACGTGGTACCAGTAACCTTGTGGGATTAATTCTTGTATCACAGATGCATTCGATTTGCAACGAATGTATGCCATTTTGAGGGGAGGGGGATTTCCCCAATGTAACACGACCATTGAGCTACTAGAACTGCCCCAGGAAGTTCCAATCTGGGAATAGTGTGAGAAATATTTAACGAAGAAGCTTTTCGAACCAAAAAAAGTGACACGAACGTCGCCGTTAGGAGCATTAGTTTTGCTTAAACTACTGCAACATACGAATGTAAACACACATCCCCAAAACCAATCAAAATCAACTTTTGCTCCTAAGTTTTTGACACGCCCGAATGACGCGATATCTCGAAATTATCCAATAGTTGCAATTCATTCTGAGGAATTTTTCATTCTATCGAAAGGTCCGCTGCAGAAACCTTATCCCAATCCAATTTTAAACACCACATTTTCCAAATAAACAGTTGAAACAAAAGAGTTACTGAAGCCATGAATCCAAGAGGAACAAACAATCTAGCTACTACGAATAAAACATTCCGTTTCGTTCAAATGCGGGGTTCCCTATTTATTATAAAAACAAATATATCCAATTTAGGGTACCAATGTAAGTCTAAAACCTTTAGGCCATCCGAATTGAAATCCACAACCTTTGAACATCGTTCCTACTCAGGACTTTTTAGCAATGATTCAGGAGAATTTACTGCCCTCTTAGTCAATTGAAACTGTCCTGTTTTAAATAAATCAAGTAATTCATCATTTTGAAAAAATCCTTCATCCAAACTATCCACACTTGAGACCAAATCGTCCATATAAAAACCAAAGGGAGATACGGAGAAGGTTTTACCCCAAACGCTACGGTATTTAGTTGATATATCGAAAGGTTCATGTTGTGGAAAACGAGACAAAATCTGTTAAAACCTGCGATGTTCTGAATGAACACCGATTCACAAATACATTTGCCGGATATTTGCAGTTAAAGCCACCGAAAACAAACGGTGTTAAAATTTAAAAAAATATTAACTGCTTTTTTCTGTAACTTTGGTCCGGTATAAAGCACATCGTTCAGAGGAATATTCGTGGCGGTTTTTGCAGACGCATCAAACACACATCGTAAAGGTGTGGACGAACCATCAGGTTCGGAACACCGTGATGAGGATAAAATAATTCGGAAACTCCAAACCTTCAGGTTTTACCAATGACATACCCTACGTGCAAATAAGTTTCTATAACTTTCGTATACTGCTATCTTAGTACTAGCGATTTACAAAATTTATTCTCTAACGCATAAAATCGCTTAAGTGTAGTATCAAACGAATTTCCGAATTTTGTAAAATCTAATTTAAATGGCAGTTTTACGATATAACGGCCATATTTATCCAGCTGAACTGTAGAGCTATATATTTTCTCATTTATTGATATTCTTAGTTTCCCAAAATTTCGAAACTTTATCGGTTAATGAGGATTTCACATGAATATGAAATGATTTTGTCGATTTCGATTTACAAGTATTCGTAGGGACCGAACCCATTGCAATAAAACCAAATTCAGTGCATGAACAGCAATCAGTGCATGAACTAAGACTGAGCCTGTAACCTTACGAGATTATAACAATTTACGGAACAATTTTACGCCAATAATACTGTGTATCGGGCCTGGTGTATTTAAAGTATCATCAGTCAAGGGCCAATTAATTAAATGTTTTTGTACATATCGGATAATCAGACAGTCTATCAGTTACTTTTCTATTAACAAAATATCAATAGGGTAACTAATAGGAGAATGAAATCAGACTAAATAACCGTATTTGATTTTCTAATCACGAAGTTATTCGAAGCACCCATGCCTTGAACTGATGAGGTGCATCGTTCGATATACAAATTTAATCTTTTAGCACAATCTAAATTCAAAAAATTTGCTTGACTTCCAGAATATAATAAAAACCTAATTCTTTGGGGATGACCTTGAATATCAAAAATATATACCACGATAGTAGATAACAAAACAGTTGAAGGTCGTAAATTATAAGAATCCATCATTGAAAACACTGGCTTCCGCATGCTATTAGTTCCGTATTCCGTGCTCTTAGTTGTAGTGGATTTCACATATTAATAGAATTGACAACGATTTTATCCTTCAAGTCCGAATTAATAGTTTTTTGTGCAGCTACACTTGACTGTGGCTTTATAAAATGCAATAATGTTGTGGCGGGCTTAACGTAATCAAATTTGTGTAATAAAAAATGAACTGCCTTAACTGAAATACTTAAACGAATTTTTTACTATATAAAAATACAATATAGTTCACAATACATTTATTTTAATGTTATTCTGATAGATGATAAAACTTGACTGATTGTTCATCGCGTACTCTCACGCTTTATACACTATGCAGAGCATGGTGAAAAGAGACGTCTGGAATACCTCGAATGTTCTCATAGTACGACAGAGATATATGTAGTTTATGCCTAGTTTTTAGTTGTACTGTATGTGTGTGAACCGTTGAATGAATATATCGTCGGGTTGTTTAGAACGACAGATTATGTATAATGTCGGGTTACTTGTTAACACCACATTTCCCCACTGCCAGAACTTTGCGCTATTTTGTTTCAAAGGCACTGTATCGACTCGAAAATCGAACTCGTTGGTCAGATCTTGTTGATCGATTGTTAACTGGACTAGTAGTTTTGGTGCTGTCGCTCGTCAGTCGTATTCGTCATCTGTTAAGATGTACGTTGGTTTAAGACGTTCTTTACTGACTGTACTGTTTGTAACCTAAATACGACGGAAGATTTGCAGCATTTATAACTTGTGTGTCCGGTTTATTCATATGCAAGATGGTGCTTCCTATCTTCTATGGGATGGGATGGACAAACCCCAAGCCTTCTAGAGTTGCTTGAAATTAGTAGTGATATAAGTTATGTCAAAAGGATTTTTAATTTCTTCGAAACTATACGTTCAAGAGCGTTCGTTCTGAGCGAGTGACTACGTCATACTCAATTTTGTATCTTTTACTTTGAAATTGAAAATTTTTTATATTCATGATTATCTGATATATTTTTTATTTTTATTTTATATAAATTTATTAATTTTTTGCTTGTGTTTTGCATATCCTTCATTTGTGCTGTTTTTGATCTGTAATCTTTAAATATTGAAATGAACTTTTTTACTTTGAGTTACGAATTAAGTGTATTTATACATATAAGTTTACTATAAAAGAATGACAAGCAAGTCCTTTGTACAAGATATTGTATCTTATTACAAATAAGTATTATTATTATAATTAGTATTTTTACTATTATTATGATTATTTAAATTTGATATTAACCAATTCATGCCTGCCAAGGAGGGAGAGAGGATACAGGAGATTTACACCCCAGAGCCTCCCATCTCCTTGAGAGACATAAATCTTCACAAGTCATCTACGTCTTTTGAAGAAAGTTCACTGACTTGTGGCCGTGTAGTCTGTACGTCCGTCAGTCAACGCGACGTCCGTTTGTCCGTCTGTCTTCCGAGTCGGGGGTACGTGAGTCTGTCTGATGTCCTGGTCAAGCAGGCTCCGTCCCTGCACCGCCGCGATGTGGAACCTACTAAAAGAAAGAAAAAAAATAGAAAAAGATAGAAACTTCAAGGGCTGTTACTTGAAGACAGTCTGAGGCGATCTCAATGTACGAAGGGTGCCTATAATGACAGTCTTATTATTAATATTATTATTATTATTATTATTATTATTATTATTATTATTATTATTATTATTATTATTATTATTTAAAGTTTGAAATTAACGAATTCATGCCTGCCAAGGAGGGAGAGAGGATACAGGATTTACACCCCAGGGCCTCCCATCTCCTTGAGAGACATAAATCTTTACAAGGCAGCTACGTCTTTTGAAGAAAGTTCACTGACTTGTGGCCGTGTAGTCTGTACGTCCGTCAGTCCACGCGACGTCCGTTGGTCCGTCTGTCTTCCGAGTCGGGTGCGAAGGGTGCCTATAATGACAGCCTTCTGCATAGAAGAGATAAGGTGACGAAGATGAGACCTGCAGACCGGAATTTGAGATAGATTCGTTTCAAGAGTGGGACGAATTTCGCCTAGGCAACCGATAATGAGGACAACCATTTTGACTGAGTAGCCAGGGTGTAGTTGTCGTAGTTCTTGTAAGAGATCAAGATATTTAGTCCGTTTTTGCTCCTCCTTCGTGACTATGTTCGTTTCTGCAGGCGCAGAAAACTCGATGACGTACATAGTCTTAGATAAGATATCCTGGAGCACTATATCAGGCTTAGTAGCAGAGAGCTGCCTGGTAGTTGGGAACGAGAAATTCCAGAAGATAATGCATTTCTCGTTCTTGACGACGGACTCGATCTCGCCTGGAGCATATGGTAGGACTGGCGTAGGGTCCACTTCATACTTGTGTCTCAAGAAGTAGTACAGCACGCGTAGGGCAGCGTTATGGCGATGTATGTAGGTGTTCGTGGCATAAGAAGGACATGCCGAGATGAGGTGCATCAGCGTCTCCGGCTGAGATTTGCACGCTCTGCACATAGTGGTGGAGACTGCTTCTTTACATACATACTTTTGGTGAGTTAGCGTCGCTATCACACCATCTTGGGCAGCAATGATAAAGCCTTCTGTTTCGGACTTGAGTCCAGCTGATCGGAGAAAAGAGAACGTAAGATCAACGGAAAGACTACAGGTGTCTAGATGACGGTAGAACATTCCCTGATGGTCACGATTCCGATGATCTTCGAAGAGGGAGCGTATTTCAGCTCGTTTTACAGCTAAACGAAGTCGAGATTTGGAGAGAAGGACCACGTTATCATCAAGATCACGATTAGACGGATCAAAAGCAAGGCCCAATTTAGACGCTGCATGTTGTGCTGCAGAGAACAAGAATGCTCCTTTACCCTGTAACTCATGATCGCGCACGAGTTCCATAAGAGGGTCTGAACTATTTATGACCTGACAAGCTATTCCTAAAACTACCCTATCATGTAGACATTCAACGGATAGAAGACCTCTACCTCCTTGCTGGCGTGGGAGGTAATTACGCGGTACAGAAGCACGTGGGTGCAAACTACGATTGACGTTCATGAGCTTGCGAGTGCCTCTATCAAGTTCCTTAAGCTCCTCTATTGTCCATTTGATGGAACCAAAAGAATAGAGAAGGATGGGTATTGCAAGCATATTAGTAGCACGGATCTTATGGATCCCAGACAATTCTGATTGCCAGATTTGTCGAAGACGGTGCCTATACTTGCCGCGAAGAGCTTCCTTGACAGTAGACACACTTTGAATGTGGTTTTCACCGACACCCAAATATGTGTAGAGCTCTTCTGCATCGAGATGTTTCACGATGCTTCCATCTGTGAGCTGCACGTCTGCATCGTAATCAGGGACACGACCCCTCTTACAATGAATGACGGCACATTTATCGAGTCCGAATTCCATGCCAATAGCCTTCGTGTACTGATGGACAGCTTTGAGAGCTTGAGATAGACTGCTCTTAGAAGAAGCATAAAGTTTCAGGTCATCCATATAGAATAGATGAGTTACCTGATGCTTCCTATCTGTCGGGGGACCACAACGGTAACCAGTTTCTTCTCGCAAGCGCAAGGAAAGGGGCATAAGGGAGATGCAGAATAAAAGCGGGCTAGGGCTGTCGCCTTGATAGACACCACGCTTATACGTTACCAGATTTGTTGAGACAGTACGTTTACCACATCTAATGGTAAATTTGGTCTTCCACATAGGTAACAGCTCTTCGATGCATCTGATGATATCGGGGTGAATTTTCAACAGGACCAATATGAGTTGCTGAGAAGTCAAACGCTTTCCTAAAATTCACCCAGGCCATACTCAGGTCGCGTTGATATTGACGGACGTCTTAACAGATACATCTGTCAACAAGAAGATTATCTTTGCAACCTGATATACCTCGTTTGGAGCCGCGTTGCTCGTATATCATCCGCCAAACCAGTTCTATGGTTGTGAGTATTCGTTCATTAAGAATGGAGGTGAACGCTTTGCACACGGTATTGAGACATGTAATCGGGGTGATAATTGCTCGGAACTGAAAGGTCTCCTTTCTTGGAAATCAAAACTGTTCGTCCTTCCGCCAACCACGTTGTAAAGGTCCCGTACCCAAGGATATAGGAAGTAAAGTGCCTAGCAAGATGTGCGTGTGTGGAAGTTAAACGTTTCCACCAGAAGTTGGACTAGTCGACTTTTTATATAAATCACGCCAGTAGCCATCGATTTGCTGTATTGAAGATGGATTCTCGACGAGATAAGGGGGTTTTCAAATAAACGGGAAGGATTCGATACAAAGATCTTGTTCTCTCGAATGCACTTCTCGCGTTTAACTAGCTTTTCCCGAGTGAGAGCTAGTGCACGTATCTTTTCAATGTTGCGCTGCTTGATAGTAAGCACGATACCCTTGTTGAGTGTGTGGTGTGGAATGTGTTGCCTGAGTTCACGCGCGAAGGCTCGTCCGTCGAAAAGTGGTCAACTTGGAGTCAAGTTGCTCTCACTAGATTTGGGGGCAGGAGAAAAAGCACACATTGCAGCATAGACTGAGCTATCGATCTCGAGTAGGCTACTTTCCGCCGATAACACAGGTAGTGCTGGGATATCTCCGGGTATCGGAGGCTTAGGTGGTGAAGCCTCTTACACAGGTGGTGGTGCGATATTTTGACATATCCGATCCTGTGTCTCAGTATCAGATCTCTCACTCTCTAATACTGGCTCATCCTCAGATATTCCCTCCTGCGTCTCAGCGACTAATGTCTCACGTGTAGAATGAACTACACCAATAGCAGCCGGATCTCTCTCATCCCTTCGATTCACTTCCGCTTGCGTAGTCCTGTTTCGTTTCTCTATTCCTGTTTGGGGTTTGTCAATTCCGGTTTTTTTGAGACGGCATACTTGATCGCTTAGATGTTGCTTATCGTTAGACGCTGGTTGGTATTGCATTATTCTGAAAGAGGGCAGTGGTTTCTATAATTCAAACTAATATTTCTGATTGTAAGGTAGAAGCATCAATATTGCCACCTATTATTTTATAATTTTTGTTATTTTGTGGATTGTATCAACAAAATAGAGTAACAAAATTCTATGAATAACGTAAATAAAACAATTTACCAAAAACACTTACCATTTGAATAACGTTTTTGGAAAATGTAGCCAGAGGAATTTATCAGTTGTTAAATGATACAATCACGAAAATTAAAACGAACAAATATGAAACTATATATTATATATATTAAAAAAACCGTTACGTCGTAAGGTTTTTTGATAACTGTTACAATGTTGTTATAATTTAAAACTAATAATATTTATTTAATATTTTAGTAGGTATTTAAGATAAGACTTGGTGGCAAAGTATTTGCCCATGCTGTAAAACGAAGAAAAAAACTGGATTATGGGTTGACTTTAGAGTTTATCTAAATAAATTGGAAGACAGAAGATTTTATGATAAAGACAATATTATCATAAATCTAAATGATATAATATGTTACGAATAAGATAAAAACTGTGAATATTTTTCTCTGCGCTAAATTTTAATTTAGCATTTTGTTAATTCTTCTTAGAAAAGAAGATAGGAAGGAGATTAGGATTGTTATTCTATCTGATAATTTTCAATGGACTTCTGGTTGGCTAAAAAAATTCCTGGCAATTTTCCACTGAATATTCAGGAATGTTTTAATGAAAACCAACTAATGGTTTTTGCGGTGAATGACATTGATGATATATCCCTGAAACATTTCAATATCATATTTAACATTTAACGCGATTATATTTGTGAAAAAATTTGGAAAAAAAGAAAAAATGAATTTATCTGAAAAGTGTTGCATTAAACAATAATAAGTAGTTCATGAAAGTTTGTGCCACATGGAAATTGAACAAATACAAAAAATGATTAAAAAGTAAGCATGGTCAGAAAAAATATGGTTTTCTCTATTACTGTGGTTCAGCCACAAAACCTTTTGCAATAGTGTCCATAAACACAGTAAGGTATTTTGGTGGTTTAAGGCCAACAAAAAATTGCATCATCTATTTATTGATCAAATCACAAGATATGCATTTATTTTATAAAACTATTTCTAAAACCCAACATGCATCTTATTTTATAAAACTTGGCTCTAGTGTAACTCATAATTATAACATTGTAATGGTGTTCCCAGTTCAATATCAAAGGAGTTTAAAACTTTCTTTAGAAGCAAAATAAATACCACTGATTTTCACGGCAGTGAATGGAAAATACATCAAGGAAGAATAAGGGATTACGATTACTTTAACATCTCTAAGAAACGGCTGTTGAATTTACTCCCTTGTGAGGGTAGATGTCAAGAAAAGTAATTCTTCAAATTGAATATTACAAGTAAACGTAAGTTGTTTGTTGATTGCTGTCATGGTAGTTTTTTTTTTTTTTTTTTTTTTGTAAATAGATTTTAATGAAGAAATAAATCTCTATTAAAGATAATCAAAATTTTAAAAATTATTTGTCTCATTTTTTTGTATCTCGGATATGGTTACGTTGTATTTTGACCAAAAAAGAGTCTGACATAAATGCAACACAAAATTTATTATCGGATATGTTGTCCTTAAAAAAATCAAATCGCTACATACTGAAAAATCCTTGTAGTACAGTAGAATCTCGATAACTTAAACCTCGGTAACATAAAAACCTCTGTTACTTCAAAAAATACTATGTTCCCTTCCCATCAGAGCCCAAAACCTCTATAACCTAAAAGACGCAACCTCTATAACTTAAATAAATAATCTCTGTATAGGCCCTCAGTAACTACATAGAAACATGTACATACCTCTATATTAACTAGGGTACATAGAAACATGTACATACCTCTATATTAACCTTTACCTAACATAGACACTTGATAACTTAAAACCTCTATAACTTAAAATATTTTGTGTTTCCCTTGGACTTTAACTTATCGAGATTCTACTGTATATAAAAGTTTTGAAATGAATCTGTGCGCCTTTGATAAATTTAACCAATTAATATTTATCGTTTTTCATTTAAGGTAGTACCTACACGAAAGTGATATTTCAAGAATTTCTCAAAACTCAGAATATAAAATATTTAATTCATAATACACATTCTGTTAAAATTAGAAGATGATTTACCATGCCATACATGAGATATTAGCAATTAAAAGTGACGCAATTTGTACGTGTACATGGGAGAAGTGTATAAAAATACACAAATTTACAAATATTATATTTATTTACCAATGAATGACGTTCACCATCTCTATGAAAAACTAATATAATGTAGAATACTATATTTAGAAAATATATTAAAAAAAATAAAAATTATTTACCATATAGTTTCGATAAAAACTTAAATAAATAACTCGTTTTAGCGATGTTTTTTTGTGGAAAGGATATAGAAACTAATGGTAAACGTATAGTGTGTGCCTGTATACGTATAGGAGATAAATTAGTGTGTAACTACAGTCTTGTGAAAATAATATATGGTATATGTATAATAGTCATAGCACAGTTAATGCACTGAATGATAGTATTAGTCCAAAACTTTTTGACTGGACTGTCGCGGAGGAACTACCTTAAAGAAGTTATTTTTATTACAGGGGGTCAAAAAATGACAAATATTTAACCATTGTATCAACTTTACAGAGAGCGCAAATATCCGAGCGGTCTAAGGCGTTAGACTTTGACCGTTTGGTTTTTTAGACATATGCACTTACGCGACCCAGCTCTCTGTAATTAGATTTATATCCGGTGTTTGATAGTTTTGAGGCGGAGTTTTATTCCAAATCTTTGCCACAAAAGTTTTTCTCGTGCTGATCGAGACATCTAAAGCTTCTTCGTTGCCTCTCTCCTCCTGAGAGATTGTTTCACCGTCATCGTGTTTTTCTCCTTCTTCTTCTTCTCTAGAACCGCCATTGATTTCGGCTTCATTATTAACGCAATCCTCATTATATGATGCTTCAGCATTGGTAGAATGCAGAGCGTTCTCGTTGGTCAGCCAATCTTAATCTGCACTGCCCGAAAGGCCATCACTACTGTCATCTTTTTCGTCTAGTAATCTCTTCAACTATTCTTCTTTTTCAGTGTAACTCAATTTAAAAAAAAAAAAAATTAAACTCATATTTTACAAAAATAAGCTAAACACCATGCTAAATGATATAACGTATACCAAACTGTCCAAATTCTCTCACCTAGTAATCTCTTCAACTAGTCGTCTAGTAATCTCTTCAACTATTCTTCTTTTTCAGTGTAACTCAATTAAAAAAAAAAATAATTAAACTCATATTTTACAAAAATAAGCTAAACACCATGCTAAATGATATAGCGTATACCAAACTGTCCAAATTCTCTCACCAGTGACTGCAAATCTTGCTGTTCGAGTGAACGATACAACCTAAACGACTTAACAGCTTTAACACGTATGTTTGTGTCTACGTGTTTTCCACAGTGATTTTGAAGACTCCAAAAGTCAGTATACATAATTCAATTATTATATTAAGTTAGGAATACGTTTCTTGAATATGAATAATTAAATATTGATTGAATGGATATAATCGTTTTCAGTTAAAATGGATTATTACGAAAAATTTCGTAGGCGAGTTAATTCAAGGGGTAAAATTTGAAAGAAACAATCATACAAGTTTTGATTTTAGTCAAAAAAACATGAGAGATTACTTAAGATTCCATGTGGCAGGATCAACCATTCCCTTAAAATTATTATCCCTTAAATTTACAATATAAAATTTCCCTCATTTATAATTTAGAATACAATAACCCGATCGAATATTACTTCATAATTTCAATAAAATATTTCGCAATATCCTTTTATTAAATAATCGTGTTTTTAAAAAATAAAAAAATGCTTATTTTCAAGTCAGCATTTTCAATTTAATAAATAATACGTCATTTTTTGTTTGTGGATACACCAAATTTTTGTGTAATATTTCGTCCAATTAAATTATATTATTTTATATATATTTGTATATTATATATATATATATATATATATATATATATATACATATATATATATATATATATATATATATATATATATATATATATATATATATATATATATATATATATATATATACATGAAAATATTGTAAGAGTTTTAAGAAAGAAAGTAAAATCCTGAATTTGTTTGAATTTAAATAACTATTCCGAAAATAGTTTGTACGAATATACCATACCATTTCGTCCAATTAAATTATATTATTTTATATATATTTGTATATTATATATATATATATATATATATATATATATATATATATATATATATATATATATATATATATATATTATATATATACATGAAAATATTTTTTGTGTATATATATTCGTTATTGATATACAAAAAGCAAATCAATCATTACAAACTTACATTTTGTGTTACAATATATGAAAAATAAAATAAAACTAAATAAAATAACATAAAATTCTTTATATTTAAAATCTTAATTCTCATATTTTTAATGTGTGTAAAGCATCAAACCTGGCCATCAAAACAACAAACTTTTCCTCTTCGATAGAATGAAATTAATATAAGTCGTCACTACTATTGCTTTATCATACTCAGAAACATTTAAAATGTTCGTTAGGTTATTCAATCCCATTGCAGAAACCCTATCTCTTTCTGTTCCTCTGGTACCTTCACAATCCATAAGTAAATGTTGTCCAGACTCTAGCCCACCACATAGAACACACATCTTGTCTCCTAATGAATTTCGTACATAGTTCCAGGCGTAAGTGTTTAGTCTGAACGAAGCTAGGATTCTCCTCTGGTCTCTATTTAATATATTTAGATATGGTGCGCCAGTTTCGAAATGGGGTATGCATGAAAACATCTGCATTGATACCATAGAGTTCACTTCATGTAATACTTTTTTTAGATAGTATTCCTGCACTTGTTTTTTTATTCTTCCTTTTGTCCAATTTTCGCAATTTTCAGCTGTCATTTCCATAAGATTTAATTGTTCTTTTATATTAGTTTCTAATCCGCATGCAAGACCTGCTTGTTGTAGTTTTTTGTTGCCATTTTTAATTCTTCCATAATAAGCCAATGATAGTGAGATAAAATGCGCTGCAATCGGTTTTCTTCCAATTTCTACTAGAACCCCGCTGTTGCATGATGATTTTGATATTCCTAATATTTCTTTATAAAATTTATTACAAAATACTTCATTTTCATATTCAATTTTTTGTGCTCCCCAAATTTGGCTACCATACGATAGAATGGGTATAATCAGCGTATTAAATAACATGAGAATAATCTTAACCGGTAAGCTTTTGAGTTTATAGATATACTTTCTCAGAGATATGAGGGCTTTTTCTTATCCCCTTTCCCCTTATATATATTGCATATTATTCCTGTTGACCACTGTTCAGGGAAATATTTTAGTTCACTCATTTTGTTGAAGATGTCTTTCAATAAATTAAAATTTGATTGGTTACTAAATATATATTGGTAAATTTCGTTTGGTATCCCGTCTATACCAGTTGCTTTTCTTAACTTAAAATTTTCAATAGTTTCGCGTAATTCTTCTTCTTTAAATGCACAGTCCAGTTGTTCTATTCTCGGTATACACTTGATATCCTCTGAGTCTGGACATATTTGACTTTTGTCGCTTCTGTACAGTGACACGTAGTGTTCCAACCATTCTTGTGTGGTGATCAGGTTATGTTCTTTTGAAGGTTTGGTATCTCCTTTTATGTAAGACCAAAGACATTTACTGTTGTATTCCATAAAGTTTATTATCTCATTGATTTGGGCTTCCTCCGCTTCTCGTTTCTTGCTTTTACAAATTTTCTTAAACTCGTTTCTTATTTTCAAATAATTCTCTTCGTCCTCTCTTGTTTTCCCATGTCTTAATTTTCTCAGAGTTTTATTCACCTCCATTTTTTTTCTTTTGCATTCTTCGTCATACCAGCTTTTGGCAGTTCCTTCAATATTTCTGTCCCTAACGACTTTCATGCTTCTCCCTACATATTCTATCCATTCCTTAAAAATTTTAATTGCCTTTTCTAGTGAATTATTTTCGTTCATTGATTTGATGCCTATTTTGTACAGATCCGACTCAATAGAACCCAGCTCCATATCAAGCTCTTGCTTTTTATTTTCCATCCATTTATACTTACTTATTCCTATGCCATTTACATTTTCAGCATCATTATTCTTGAGGCAGTTATCATACGTTACTTCTAAAGGAAAATGTTGCGATACTATTTGTTCCCCTACTTGCATATTTGTAGATTCTACGATACCTCCTGTTATCATTACATAATCAATGACGCTTTTTCCATTTTTTGCTATAAAAGTCCAATTTCCATTGCTATCACCTGATGTACGTCCATTTAGAATTGTAAAGTTTAAGCTCGCACAGAATGCTAATAGCTTTTTTCCATATGTATTAACTGTTTTATCTTGGCTTGTCCTATGTTTAGTTAAATTGCTCCATTGGTTGTTTATTTCCATGTAATTTATAGCAGAGTTATATTCATCATACTCCATGTCATCCCATTCGGATTTTTCCCCTATCCTAGCATTGTAATCCCCTCCTAAAATTATCTCCGCGTTTGGATACTTCTGATAGAACGTTATAATTTCTTCTTCGAGTTTTTCCAAAAGGATATTGTTACTCTGTTTACTATATTCAGGTGGCCAATACACAACACCTATTATTACACTTCTGTCCTTGAAACTAATTTTTACCCACAAAACGTTATCCAAATCGCTTAAAATTTCTGTAACATTACCTTCTAAACTATTTTTATAAAATATTGCAATTCCTCCAGGGTTTCTACCTCGATTGAATAACCTTTTTCCACATTTTACAATACTGTTAAATCCTTCAATTTCTATCGGTTTATTTTCTGATGACCAAGTTTCAACCAAACCTAAAACATCAAATTTTTTAAAATAACTTATAATATCGTAATTATTTAATTTAGGGAAAAGTCCTTCTATATTCCAAAAAACTAATTTAAACTTATTTACTACATAGGGATAATTTATTTTATTGTTAAAATTTTTCCTACTAATATCGTAGAAAAAATTTTGAAATACTTTGTACTTCTCTGTTTTTCTTGAATGCAGGCTGAATTCTTGAAGTTTGACCATCTCCTTCTTCAGAAGATTGATGATCCGGTTGATTTCTTTTTTTGCTTAAATTTGATTGCTCTTTCATTTTGGCTCTTTCTTTTCCTAGTTCCATCCTTATTTCTCGTGGCAAATCATTATTAATAAAAATTTTTGTTCCTTTCAGCATCCTACGATTTTTGCAGATATCTTGCTTCGTCTTAAAACTTGTGAACTTTACTTTTATAGGAGCTTTTGGATGTTTTCCCAATCGAAAAACTTCATCAATTTCTAATTTGTTGATATTTACATTCAATTGGTCTTGGAAAAGATTAATCACTTCTTCTTCCAGTGTCGTTTCGTTTTTAGTCTGCTTTTCATGGCCAATAATGATTATGTTATTTTTATTCATTTCCACTTGCATTTTAACAATTGTTTTATTTCGTTCTGCCAGCAAATTTTCTAATTCCTCATTTTTTTCTCTTATATATTTATTTTCATCTTTTATTTCTTTTAGCTCCAACATTATTTTGTTTTCGAATGTTTCCATTTTGCTGATTAGAGCGTCTATTTTACCTTCTAAGTTACTCATTTAAATTATCTTATTTAAACCAAAATTTGTTTATTTATTCAATTTACAACTGTTATGTCTGTCTTATATGAATTATTGCTTATAATATTTTGAAATAGCAGAAATAAAAAAAAATTGTTACGAGCAGTACTTAGATTCGAAACCTTGTTAGTGTGGTTTTAATTTATTAATTTGACCAATGCCTTAACCAATTGCGCCATGGACTTGTTTATGTAATGTAACAATTTTTTAATACTAATCAAACAGCTATATATTATTTTACAATATTTGTGTTTTTGCTGCGTTGTTAAATTTTTGTTATTTTGTTCTTGTAAAATAAAATAAAATGAAATAAAAAACTTTCAAGAATATTAGTACTGTTTTCAAAAACTATGTTTTTTTTTTAATTAAAACACGATTATTTAAAATTAATTATGATTAAATTTCTTGACATAGTTAAAACTTCCCCTTTTTTGAAATAATTTAACTTTTGTTTATTTTTTTAGATTTAAATGTAAGATCCATACAAATTTTCACGTCATCACTAGTTAAGCATAGCCTCATATATTAACTTCTTAATTTTTTCGGAAAAATACACTGTATAAACTGTTTTCAGGAGTAGTGTTCACTTTTACAGAACTTAAAACTTGTTTTCAGTTAAATTTTCACAAAGAACAGTATTAAAATTTATATTAAACTCAAAATTTAAGTCTTTTTTTAACAGAGCAATAAATTACACGTCTACACTGTAACACGTCTACAACCCAAAACCCCATGAAAATATTGTAATAGTTTTAAGAAAGAAAGTAAAATCCTGAATTTGTTTGAATTTAAATAACTATTCCGAAAATAGTTTGTACGAATATACCATGCCATTTCGTCCAATTAAATTATATTATTTTATATATATTTGTATATTATATATATATATATATATATATATATATATATATATATATATATATATATATATATACATGAAAATATTGTAAGAGTTTTAAGAAAGAAAGTAAAATCCTGAATTTGTTTGAATTTAAATAACTATTCCGAAAATAGTTTGTACGAATATACCATACCATTTCGTCCAATTAAATTATATTATTTTATATATATTTGTATATTATATATATATATATATATATATATATATATATATATATATATATATATATAATATATAATATAATATATATGTTTATATAATTGTATATATATATATATATATATATATATGTATATATATATATATATATATATATATATTTATATATATATATATATATATATATATATATATATATAAATATATATATATATATATATATATATATATATATATATATATATAAAATATTGTAAGAGTTTTAAGAAAGAAAGTAAAATCCTGAATTTGTTTGAATTTAAATAACTATTCCGAAAATAGTTTGTACGAATATACCATAAAATAGGACAATATTAGTATATTCTATATGTTTTGAGGTACTGTCCTGTGGATGGTTGGTATGATCGATAAATTGTACTTTTTCAATCTATCAAAATATATATATATATATATATATATATATATATATATAAAACAAGGTATTTACACAAAAATTTGGTGTGTCCACAAACAAAAAATGACGTATTATTTTTATATATATATAGACAAGACTTAATTAATATTCGTACAAACTATTTTCGGAATAGTTATTTAAATTCAAACAAATTCAGGATTTTACTTTCTTTCTTAAAACTCTTACATCCTTTTCTCCCGTGAGGATTATTACATCGAGATGGTATGCAATTAAGCTTAGTATAGCAATAACTCAAACGACTTCTTTTTTGCTCTTATAGATTCGAAGAAGACCTCTAAAAAACCTGAAGGCGCTAAGTAATTATGATTCCAAAGTTTTCTCCGAAACTTTAAAAGCAAGATTAGTTGTCGTTTGATAGATAAGCTTTTTTTTTTATTTTCTTTTTTATGGCAGCACAAGCAAGTAGTGCACACTTTATATGACAAGTACCATTTCAAATTGCTTATTTTTCTTTCTTGAATAAATTAATACTTACTTTATACGGAAACTATTGATACCAGCTGCTTAGATGATTTACTGAAACCATTCAAACATTTTCAATTGTAAATAAACTGTTATCATAATAATTATAGCTTGACATGTTGGCATACAAGTAAGCTTATCGTATCTGAAAAGTTAACTCCATTAGTTATTTTCAAAACCTATTGTTTAAATGGTTGAAATGCAATTAGCCGAGCAATAAAATCCATCAGTTAATAATTATATAATAAACCTTCTTATTTTATTCCTTCAAAAATAAAAATGCTTGTTAATTTTCTGAGGTTGTTCTCAGGTACTTAATTTTGTTTTAAAATCGATTTAAATTAAAATTTCATAAAAAATTTTCTTATATTTTCCTTTTAGAAAATATACATTCATATTCAATAGAAGATATATGAAGAATAATACATGACAGAATAAAGGAGTGAATGAACGCACGGGAATGCATTAAAAAAATTACAAGAAAAAAGAAGAAGAAGAAAATGAACAAGACAGAGGCAAACAAAGAACATTAATGTTCGAGTTAAAAGTTATTTAAATTTATTTACGATAATATTCAAGTCAATAATATATTCCCATAATAATTTTTTATTTCCCTAACGATCACTGAAGACGAACTTGAACAGTGTTATTACGGAAACTTGGGATACATTTTCTAGTCTTCTAGCCTTATCTGAATCAATCATTCATACTATTTGAAGTGCAGAAGAGTCAGATTTCATAACTCATTTCGTTGGTAATTTATTTATATAAAATAAAATTGAACAGATTTAGTCGTCACATCCTGAACTGAAAAATTGATGCTTGAACAAGTAGATTTGGACATAATATAATTGCCACGTTGTTTCCAATCCAATGTACAAAATTAATGGTCAAGATTGCAAATAATTTTTGTAATTTCTAATTATAAATTGTTACTCCAATTTCTTAAAACTATGTGCAATTAAATAAATATAAATTAACTTAAATGAATAAACATCAAGAACACACTTACGTATTTAAATCTTTGTATTATACTACGCCAAGAAACATCCATGGCATCATCATCATCATTGTGTGCCATATCTGTTCAACAGACGTTGGCGATCATGGAATTCCACTGCTGCCGATCATAGGCCATGAGAAAAATATCAGCAGCCTTTTGCGGAGAAAGGGGCGATAGAAAAGTTACCGCCTTTCTGCCTCTTGATTTATTACCTTATACTTTACCGCTTAGTACTAAGTATCTTAAGGACTGCTGTCTTATCACATGACCCACGAGCTGCAGTTGCCTTGTTTTTAGACTCTTTGTTAGTTCTCTTTTAGCACCAACTTTATCCAATACCTCTTCGTTTGATATTTTTGCTTTCCAAGAAACCTTCAGTAAACGTCTTCAAATCCACATTTCAAAGGCAAGTAAGAATGACCTCATTCTTTTAGAGATCGCCCATGCCTCATTGACCTACAACAAAACCGGCCAAATATAGCACTTTAAAAACCGTTATTTTGCTTTTACACTTATATTTTTATTTTGAAATATATTTTTGTATTTAATGTAATGATATTTAATTTCCGAAAGACCATGTCTGTATATATGTTAAATAGCATTGCTGACATAGCACATCCTTGAAGCACTCCACGCTCTATATCGATGTAATTAGTTATTCATTTTCGTTAATTTTTACTGCCGATTGTTGATGCCAATACAGAGCTTAAATGATTCGAAAATCTTTACTATCTATATTCATTTCTTGAAGAATTTCAAAAAGTGTTTAGTGTGGTAGAATTTACCAAAAGCTTTCGTAAGGTCTAAGAAGAATAAATACAGGTCGTTGTTAACTTCTATGGAGCGTTCCATTAATAAATGCATTGTTAAAAGAGCGTTTCTAGTTCCCTTTTTCGGTACAAATTCAAACTGTTCCGGTCCTATTTAGGTGTTCAATTTTTTTTGTATTAGGTTTGAAATAATTTTTGTGAGGATTTTAATAACATGATTGATCAAGCTAATTGGTCTAAATTGATCACATTTGTTTGCTTTAGCATTCTTTGGAATCATAATGCACATTGATTGGTTCATAGTGGTTGGTAAATGACCACTTTCATAGATTGCATTTAAAAGATTTGTGATAAACGTCATTCCTGTTTCTTCCATTGCTTTGATGAAGTCAAGCGATACTTCGTCTGGATCTGTAGCTTTTCCAAATTTTAAAGTTCTAATTGCGTGTTCAACTTCAGTTCTTAGAATTTCATTACCAATTAAAACTTTGTCATCTGACTTCTGACTTTTTGGCTTGTTGTTTTTTTGGGGAACTAATTTTTTAAAATTTAATTTCATTTTACAAACCACTGGAACATGGTCACTGTAAGCATCTGCACCAGGAAATGTGCTAACATCTTTTATGGAGTTTCGGTCTTCTGTTAATGGTAATATAGTCTATTTGGTTGTTTGTTATAATATTAGGGCTTTTCAAGTCCATAAACGCCGACTGTGTTTCTTGAACCACGTATTCATTATTACTTGCTGGTTCTGAGCGCACCACATAATAAATTTTTCGCCTCTTTCATTTATTTGACCTAAGCCGTATTTTCCAACTATATTTTTATATCGCTGGTTTCCCAATTTTGCATTCATATCACCCATTATTAATCTGATTTCATTAGATATGCATTGTGCAGTGATTTTATTTAGGTCACTATAAAATTTATTAATGCTTTCTTTGGAATGTTGTGATGTCGATGCATATACTTGGTTAAGGTTTAAGTTAACTGGGCTGTTCTTAATTTTTATCATTATGATACGATCAGAAACAGGCACAACACTTAGTATTCTTTTACTCAGCCGATGATCAATAATGAGTCCCACTCCAAAATCATTAGTGTTTCCACCTGAATAAAAAACCTTGTAGCCATCCGTTGTAAATTCTCCATTTTGCGTCTATCTTGTTTCACTAACTCCCAATATATTTATAATCATTATTTTCATTTCCAATATTATGTAAGCTAATTTTCCGGACTGATACATCGTTCGTATATTCCATGTTCCGATTTTCATTATATTTGTTTTTTGTTCTTTTCTTTCCATGATATTTTCTTAGCAATTCTCTGTAGTGGGTTGCCATTGCCTACTATTGTGATTTTTATTGACTTTGATTATATTTTTATTTAGATCCTTTGTCATTGCTGAGGTCTTTTTATTTTTTATTGAATCTGGTACAATAAATAATGGCTATTGGTGGTTGATTTTAGGCGTATTAGTGTTTCTTGCATAAGGGTTCGTAGTCCTTAGTGAATTCGACCTAGGGCGCGTAAATATAACAGGAATTTTGCCAGTGTTTGTTTTAGTGGCGATTGTTTTAGCATTATTATTAGCTTCTTGGCTAGAATCAGTATTTTCTCCAGTGAGTTCACTTGAAGGTTTTCATTTTCGTTTGGTTTTGGTTTTAAAAAATTTTCACCCACATCCATGAAAAGTCTATCATATTTGATGATGGCAAAGTGACCTTCTTCCCGTTTTTTAATCATTATCTTTCGTAACTCTTTTCGTTTCTCGAAAATTTTCTTTGGATAATCTTCGGTTATGAAAAGATTTGTATCTTTAAGAAGTTTTTTGTTTTTTAAAACCACGATTTTTTTTTTGTGTAGTAAAACCTAAATTCACTGTTTTCACTACTTTTAGAATCATTTTTGACACCTATTCTTCTAATGAAGCTAAATTCCGAGCAACCACAATCTATTTTCAATTTTTTTGTTATTATATCCTTTACTGCGTTTTCTAACTGAAAATATTTATTTTCTGATCATTCGATTCCATGAATTATAATATTGTTTCGTCTAAACGTTCGAGTTGATCAATTCTTTTGTTTTGTTCATCCACTTGTGTTTTAAAAGTTCTTCAGTCTTTGTTCATATTGCCAATTTTTCATTTATATTCCCTTTAAAGTTGTTAATTTTTATATCAATTTGAGTTTGAACATTTTGAAGGACATTCATAATGCCTTGTAGATTGGTTTTGGAACCCATAATTGTTTGAGTTTGTACTTATGATACCTACTTTTGGATACAATATAGTTTGAATAGTTGAGATTATTGCAAAAAGTATGTATTTTTATTTTCGTTTCACGTTGTATGCCGGAGAAAGTTATTATTTTATTAAAGAATTTAAGAAGAGGCCAACAAAAAAAGAAAAACACGATAAGAAATTAAAAGCTAATGAACCGGTAGGAGACTCGAACTGAGCTTAGTATCACGTAAATTATTGGAAACCATATGTCTGAACCACTGGGCTACGGAGCCTTGAGTATCTTGATATTAATTTTAAAATCTTTTGAAAACGTTTAGTAAACAAAGTTCTGCTGTTTTCGAAGTCAAGAAAACAACAAAACAATAGAACTACAACTTCACTAAAAACTTAAATTTTCACTATTTTCACGTTCAAAACACGAAATGTTATGATATTAATATACTAAAACAACACTTTTAACTCTTTTATCAACTTTTCAGTTAAATTTTCATCTGAAAACCACTAAACTTTCACAAGAAATTAACAGCTCGACTGGTACGTGTTTACACTTCACGACCAAAATTTTTACAGATGATGATTCATGGCATACTGAGTCAATTAAAACTGTGCCGTTATAAGTTAGCTACAAAGTTTTTATAGGCGTCCATGACTGGGAAGTTATAAGAGTAAAATACAAAGGCTAAAAATATTTCTTTACGTTAATCTCAAATACTATCTGGTGACGATTATTGGTATATGTAAGGTTAAAGAATTTATGAACAATATAGATTTCATGTGTGTGATAAAGACACATAGTGTTATGAAATTTTTTTTCAATTTCATATTCCATCTGGGTTAACTGAACGAACCTAATTTATATCATATATATTTTTAGTTCTTGATCAGTGGCGCTTACGTCACTCTAAGTATGATTCATGTGAATGAGTTATATAGTAGTTCTTCTTGCATTACCTGTGGCATGGTTAAGTCACTTCTAGACTTGAACGCATATAGAATACACATACAGAATGGAGTCGATTTACTGATACATATTATAAGGGAGAGAAATATATTTTAATTTTTTGGTAATTAAATAATTATGGACATATCAATTACATTTAATTAAATGGTTGTGACAATTTAGTTGTTACTATTAATCCGGTGAGTCATGATTTGTTTGATCTAATTAATGTAACATTTTGGTTTTATAAATAACCTCAATTTGTATGCCTGGCCGCGTGTTCACTTATCTTGGCCCTGGTTGTTTTTGAAATATAAAATGTTTTTACACGTTGTTACCCAGAAGCCAATTATATATTAATTATCTTTGGTTACAATATTTTCTTAATTATCGCTTTTTTTGAAATAATATATTGTCTGAAGGATTTTTACAACATTTGTAAATGGTTTTTCTTAGTTGTACATATGTATATATATTTTTTTAAGAATTTGACTATACTTATTATTTAGAGTAGAAACTTTTGATTTAACAATAAGTTATTGTATATATTAGTTTATTATGTAAATTGTATATACTCATTATCAAGAGTGGAAACTATGATTTATTAATAAATTATTAATTGTACACAGTAACACTATCTTTTTCTATTCTTTCTTACAGCGCCATAAAAGGGCACTCTTAACTTCCATTTATGATCCATTTGCACCCATTACTTGATGCACTTTTGCGGATCTTGATTCCTTTAATACATCATTATTCGGCGTCATGTGGCTTGAGGCACCCGAATCTATGTACCAGTCGTGTGAATTTGGTTTTTCACACAATATGCCTTCGAAAAAATGCTCCTTTCCATATTTCTCATTTGAATATTTGTTGGACTTGTTTCGTGGACCCTCAATTAAAACACTTTCTATTTAATTGAACTGAATGTCAATCAGTTTTGAAATTACATAATTGATATAAAACTTCTGAGCAATCCAATTTTTCGTGACAGCCGCTTGTCTTCGTATAACCTTTTTAAGGTTTTCCAAATTGCCGAAGCTGAATCGCAGTAATCAATGTGAGGATAATCACATGATTCAACAATAAGCGACAGCAATGCTTTACAGCTCTCCTGTTTATCCTCTTTTAATTCGGTTACCGGATTTGCATCCAGGCAGACGTTTGTATGCAATCACATTCTTGATTGCAAAACTCCTGGTATGATAGCTTTCACACCCTTTCATTTTTTTAATATCAAAATATTTCCACATTTCGAATCTTTTTTTATAAGCACAATTATTCCAATTTCCACAAAAGTCTCCAGAATCCAGGAAGAAGTCAAACAGCTTATTTTCAATAAATAATTTTATCACAAAAATTATTTTACCAAAGAATAATTCTTCAAATTATTTTTCAAAAAATTAAATTTATTTTTCCGCAAGCAAGAATCTAAATAATTAATTTTATCAAATTAATTTGCCATAAATAATTATAAAAATTAGTTCCACCGGAATCCAAACAAATAAATAATTTTCCACAAATTTATTCAAAAAATAATAATTACAGAAATGATCTCTGCAGAAATCCAGTAATAATTTTCCATAAATTAATTCAAATAAAATAATTACTAGAATTATGTCTGCATGATTCCAATAAATTATTTTAAACATAAAATAATTTTTTTTTAATTGTAAGTTTTGTCCTTTCAAGATAGACCTCTTTCAATTAACCACATGTTTAATTTTTAAATTAACCACAACTAGACTTGAACTATGCTCTGCTACCATCTTGAGGAAATCGAAATAAAGCCCTTGTGGCTAAATGCATAGAAGAATTTTATTATGAAAAATTTAGGTCTATATATATTAAATAAAATTACAGTCAAAGCATTATATAAATAATAATTTGACATGCAGACATGGCGCGTGCAAGTTCAATGAATTAAGCAATGTTATAATTACATATTTTAACCATTAAATTATTTCTAGCTACTTCTAGAATTTCCTAATTTTGTCTTGGACGTCTTGGAGGTTTTTCATTAATTTAAGAACTAGGGCCTGGTTTGCCTGTTTCCGCTAGTTTATTGTCTAAAACACCTTGTATTTCGTGTATCTTCTCACCCTCTTCGGCAGACATGAAGACAGTTTTTTTTAACCTTAAATAGTAAAAAAAATAATAAAAAATTTATTTGTAAAAATTGCGGAATAAGATAACAATACAACCGCTTTCACAGAAAACTTCCTTGCCATTCGTAATATATTACAAATAAAATTAATTCATGTTTCTTAACTTTAAAACCAAAATTCAATTTTACTATTTAAAGTGACAAATAACACAGAAAAAATGAAAAAAATAGAAAAACATATGTATAAAGCAACAAAGATGCATAATTTTTTTGAAAATATCAGAGAATCATAAATAAAGTTAATAAGAAATTTCACTGAGAAAGAGGCTCTATTAAAATGGCGATCGATAGAAAGTCGAGAAAGCCCAGTAGAGCGCTTGGCATGAATTCAAGAAGTCCGGGTTCGAGTCCTGGTTAGAGTGTATTGTTTGCAATTCTCCTTAATTAAGATTACTTGACAGGATATTTGTCAATATTTACTTATGTATTAAGCAACAGAAATGAATAAATTTTTTGAAAATATTAGAGAATCATTAATATAATTAATAAGAAATTTCACTGACAAATTGGCTCCAGTAAAACGGTGATCTATAGAAAGTCGAATCGATGAGTATGATTAAGTCACTCATGAAGAACGAAAGCTACTAATATAACAATGTAACTAATATAACTAAATATAGTAATGTAACTAATTTATATTTGTTAATGACATAGATTACTTACATATACATAATACCGTGCATCACATATTTAGTTGCCAAAAATAGAGTTATAAACTAAGCTTATCCATAAATACAAGTCATAATTCTATCGATGTGGTATGAAAGGTATGGTAAGTGAGATTAAAAGCAGTTTGAATGAAATTATGTGGGTATTGATTGAGAATGATCGGGAAAAATTGCTGGTGGGAGTGGTTTATTTGCAACCGGAGGGCTCCAGATATTCTAACAGCCAATTTTTTTCGATGTTGAGCACTGAAATATGCGAATTAATACAGAGATATCCAACTGCTTCAATAATACTAGGTGGCGATATGAATGCTAGGATTGGGGTGGAAATGGATCACATAGATATTGAGGATGATGTGCTAATACCAAGGTATAGCATGGATGGATGTGTGAATGCGAATGGCAAGAAATTTTTAAGTATGGTGAAAGAGAATGATTTAGTGATATTGAATGGCAGAGCATTGAATGACAGGAATGGCGAATGGACGTATGTATCTAAATTAGGTAAAAGTGTGATAGATTATGTGTGTGTAACGAAGGATTTATGGAACTCACGGGTAGATATGAAAGAGGGCGAAATAGTTGAATCTTCCCATTTTCCTCTAGAAATGACAGTTCCTACCATTAGAATGCTTGATGAGACATGTAATATGATGGAACTTGATCGATATAGGTGGGATTTGGAGAGGGAAGAGGATGTAATAAAAAGAATTTATAGTAATGAATCCCATTTGCTTTTGATTGGCGTGAGCCATTTGATTGATATTAAGAAAATTGATGAAGCTGTTATGATACTACAGGAATGGATGGCTTTTATTAGCAAGGAGCTAAAAGTTCCAAAATATCGGGGTAATAAAGTTACTGCAAAAGATGAGTGGTATGATATCGACTGCATAAAGAAAAATAAGGAACTAAAACACAAACTGAGGAAGATGAGAAGAAATAAAACTGAATCGACACTACAAGAATATTTGGAATGTAAATCCCCGTTTCAAAGTATGTGTGAATATAAAAAGAATATGTGTGAGGCTGAATATGTACGTAGGGTGAATGAGGCTGCAAATGAAAGTAACTCAAAGTTATTATGGAAAATTCTCAGGCTTAAAAATAGAGGTGTTATGTGAATGATGATGTAAGTGTGGATCATTGGAAAAATTACTACTGCCAGCTCTATGGTATGAACGAAGAGTGTGAAAATGCAGCAGGAGAAGGGGTAATGACCGATGAACAAAATACCAACTTTGATATATATTTTAATGATGAGGACATATGCTGGGCTATAGGTATGGCAAAGGATAATAAAGCGCCAGGGCGAGATGGAATCTTAAATAAAGTGATAAAAATAATGTACAACGAATGTGCAGAATTTGGACCTTTGCTAAAAAAATTGTTCAATGCCATGACTATTGACCATGCGTACCCTCACATTTGGACCACAGGCATAATTACCAATATATACAAAGGTTTTGGTGAACGCACTGATCCTGGAAACTATCGTGGTCTAACTCTTATGCCTAATCTAAGTAAGCTTTACACAAAACTCTTGTCCGATCGTCTGTGGCAATGGCTGGATGATAATGAAATCATTAATTGCGCGCAAGCTGGATTTCGAAGGCAATATGAAACAATGGATAATGTCTTGGTACTAAAAACGCTAATTGATAATTCGCTAGCAGTCAAAAGGACCAAGACTTATCTCTGTTTTATTGACTTCGAGAAAGCCTTTGACAAAGTCATTAGAGAACTTCTATGGAGTAAGTTGTTGCATATTGGTCTACCTGTGCAATTAATAGATATATTAAAATCTATTTATAAATCCACTTCGTGCGGCATTCGGTCGGGATGGGGGGGCGTAAGTACAAGCTTCAAAACGTATAATGGTTTACGGCAGGGATGCCATCTATCAGCGCTCCTTTTCTTGCTGTATTTTAACGATCTGTATGAATGGATGGAGAACATTAGTACTACGTCTCCTTGTATTAAAGGCTATGAAGCTAAGATTTTGTTTTATGCAGATGACGTGGTACTAACCTCCAAATCAGTTGGTGGGATGAGAAGAAGTTTAAGAGCGTTATAGGAATATTGCGATAAGTGGAAATTGAGTGTGAATGCGAGAAAAACAAAGATGATGATTGTGAGTAATGGATGGAAGCGTGGCGCCAATGAGGTATGGATGTATAAAGAGCAAATGATTGAGAATGTTAGGAACTTTGAGTATCTGGGAGTGGTGCTATCTGGGAATGGAAGTTGGAATGAGCATGTGGAGCGAATGAGAGATAAAGCCAAAAGAACATTAATTTATATAAGACGGTATGTGTACAAATATGAGAATTTTCCAGTAAATGTGATTGTGAAAATGTGCAATGCTTTGGTATTGCCTATTTTAACCTATGGAAGTGAAGTGTGGATCACAAATTGTAACTACTACAACAACCAATTTAAAAAAATTAATGTGGTCCTGCATAATTTCTATAAGGAATTACTATGTGTATCTAAATCTACGCCAAACTCTGCAGTTAATCTAGAGCTTGGAGTTAGGAACGTTGAATATCTCTGTATTCAAAAAGCAATCAATTATCGTAATAGAATAATTAAGTCTGATAAAAGGTTGCAAATAACATATATAAATGACAGAACAATGAGTGTGCTGAATGAGTTATTGAACGAAAGAGGATTAAATGGTGTGATTGAAATGGATGACAAAGCATCTGTTAAACGAGTGGTAAACCAGATTGCTCTGACTGGAAATCTGGAAGATATCAGGAACAAAGAGAGTCTGAGCATGTTTGCTATGCTAGACCACTACGTTCAAGGTGCCAAATATTTAAGTATATGTGAGAGGAATGAAAGATATGTGATTGCTAGTTTTCGAATGTATGGTTTTAGATGGAATAGCGTGAAAGTTAACGGAGTAACAGTTTGCGTTTTGTGTAATGCAGCCGAGAGTGTGAAGCATTTGATAGAAGACTGTCCGGGGGTAGAAGGAAAAGAAAAGCAGGTGATTAATAATATAAGTTTAAAATGTACACTGCGGAAGACATACTAAACGTTTCTGAGCCTGAAAAAATTAAGCCGGTGGTCGCCTTTCTAAGGTTCATCTTAAATAAAAGAAACGCGTACATACATTGAAACTGCCCATGTTTTTATAAATTTTTATTAAAATTTTTTTATTTTTTTATGTTTTTATTTTTATTTTTTATTTTTTATGGTTGTAATAATTAAGATTATTCTTATTTTTTGTTTAATACTCAGTCAACATGTATAGTCCTTTTTTGATCTAATAATTTGTGCAATTTGTGTAGTTTATTTTGATTTATGTCAAATAAAGATATATATATATATATATATATATATATATATATATATATATATATATATATATATATATATATATATATAAGTCATAATTTTTAATTCTTACCAAATTAATACATTTATTTTTAAAAGTCTCTTAGAACGCATTAAGGGTTTCATATTGTCAGGTTTCTTTCATTTTTGGAAGGACTACTAGAGTAGTTATCATACTCGCTACTTTCTGTAAATTAACGTTTTACGTTATTTATAATAACTACAAAGATCACAATGAAATACTCTTATATTTATAGAGGAGTAGAGTTTATACTGTATGTACTTACTCTTTATAGCAGTTTAATTTGAATAGAGGGTAATGTTTTATGACAGAGTTGTTATAAGTACCACCCCAAGTTAGTTTCCCTAGTTTCATAGTTTATTATGTTTTCGAACAGGCCATGATAAATTACTTGTAAGGTGATAGATTAAGATTAATCAATTAATTAATTAAGTGATTGCAAAATATTAATGAATAATATTTCTTCTTTTTGCTAGTTATTTTACATGTACATTCCTTCTGTTATGGCTATCGAAATGCAGTTCTAAATATTTAAGGTTAGAAACTCTTGTCAATGGCTTGTTTTTGATGAAAAGTGAAAATCCTCAGGGTGACTGTTCGTGGCTACCAAAAGTAATAAAATTAGATTTATCAATATTGGGTCACAACTATTGACTAAAGCACACTTTTACTTCATTCCAATTATTCCAGTGCATAATACAGCAGTATCGTCTGCATATACTGTTTTGTATCAAACAATAGCATTATTGATACAAAATCAAAGAGATATATTTGATAAGGAACAGTGGACGAAATAAGCAATGAATATTGCTTGTGCATGTGTACCTCCAGGAGGGAGAAAGGGTTGATAATAAATACTGTGCGCCACTTGTTCATCGTTGCCTAGACAGGGCTGTTGCGGTACTCCGGCTGCAGTGCCGGGCTGATTTCTTTTGTACGAGATGGTGGCCAACTTTGTGTTGCGTTACTTGGGAGGTGGTGCGGTGGTGGGAAATGGTTTTTTAGGAAGAAAGGATAATATAACATCTATTTAATACTTGTGCATTAAATACCTGCATTGTGTAGGTTGAGGGACGCAATTATTCCAACTTGTGGTAGTAGTTGCAATTCAGGATGTGCAGGTGAAGGTACCGCAGAACACGCTGCTGATGTGGCCATGCGCAGAACATGCTCCTGGTGTGGTTCTTGTATTCTTCGGATGATGCTGCTACAAGCCAAACTTGGTTCAATAAGAAATATTTGTATTCTTCAGAGCAAAAATTGGGTACTTTTTATTTTCAAATTTACCAGGCTGCGATCCAAAATACAACCCAATCGCTTTGATGAAAATTGGAGGAATTTATAACAGAAAATGCAACATCATTAAAATGATTCTTAAGTACTAAAAATTTAATGTGATTGTAATTAGAAAACAATCTATATGAATTAATTATTGCTAAATTAAAATTTTTTACCTTTCTTTTATTATATTATTTTACAACACAATTTGAATTTTTTATCGAAAAGCTGCGACGTTACTCAAGTTTCTTGGGCTTGGAATTTGAGTTATTTGATTACGAAAATTTTATAAACTTTCATCTTGCCGTAATTGACATAATACCTTCCAAAATGTAATTGAAACGTTGGGTATGCATGTATGAGTTACCTTTTGATATTCATAATTATGGTCCACAAGGCTATAGTTGGAAGATTAAGCTCTATCTACATCTTTGAATATAATACAATCTAAGTATCCACTAACTACGTTTTTTATGTTTCGCTTAGATAAATCGTGGTCCAACAAGGATAGTTCTATATTACTGGCTTTTTCTATAATTTATATATTTGGTTCTATATTAATGACATTTATTTAACTAAATGCCTGATTATATTAAATCGACGTCCTTGTTGGCGAGAATATTTCGTAAAATATCGAGGAACTAGTAAATGTAATTCCAAAGAAATTAAATTTGGCAACAACATCAATTCTATACTACCACATTTAAATATTTAATTCCTAAAACTTGTACCTACTTTTGTATTAGTTTGCACATGCTAATTCAAGATCTCTAGCTTCCTCTATAAGTCATAACAACTGAATTCAAAAATAACTATATCGTCTACATAAACCAACACTTAGCAATTACTGGAATCTCTTTTGAGACCCTGAACTCGAAAAAATGCTTCCATATCTGTCTTTTAAGTGAAACAGTTGTGTAAATTGGACTATTGACTATTAAACGGATCGTTGCATTATTAAAAATAGCTTCGAGTTAATGGATTCATCTCGAGCTGATGCTATGATTTGAAATCTTATGCCAAAAGAATTAGCAATTGATCTTATAAATGTTTGCCGAAAATTAATGAACGCAGCATAAATCGTTTGTTCTTGTGGATGTGGTAAATGTGGCTGAACTACTGATTTCGGTAAAAATTGTCATCCATATGGCCACGCTCTTTCCAAACCCTGTATTGCGGGAGCAATCTTAGATATTATTTCTCTTGCACGGTCCTTCTGTTCATACGATTTGTTCCTTTTTTCGTTGTCTATTTCTCCCTTTATCCCTCATTTTCAAGCTTATCGTGCTGACATAAAGCAGGCTCTCAGTCTAGAAATGTATCCATTAAGAAAAAACTGTCTTGAGAAATAATATTAACTTCTATTTTTGTTCATGTAATTTGTATATCGCATCTGTAATAAAATTGCCTACAAATAGAAATAAAGTCAATTACTCTTGACGTTTATCACTATTTTAAGGACGAGTACTGATTAGTGGAATTCCGAACGGGACGGAACGTAGCATCCCTATAATTATGTGGATTGTTGGGATATCATTTTTTATGAAACATGGAGCGAAAAATTTACGACTGTCCCTTACGACTTGCAGTTCAGGTTCATAATCCAAGTTTGGGAAAGATTTTTATGACCTTGTAAGTTATGTCTCGTGCCATGAGCATTTTAATTTTTCACCTTATGGAAGATGCTTACAGGTAGTACAATAAGTCAAATAGCATTGTCCAAGTAGGAGTGTTAGTAAAAAGCAAATTAAGTTATTTCTGTCTAATGATTTTCAACATAAATTACAATAAAATTTTCCCAATAATGAATTGAATTACACTCATGAAATTTCCTTTAACGAAAAAATAACTTCACTGTTTTCCAAAACTCACAAGTGTCTATCGGATACTAAGATTTAAAAAATGAGAGTATGATATAGAAACTTCTCTTTGGGCAGTAATTTGCTGTAATAGAATTTCGAAGCCAAATAGTCAGTTACAAGTCGAAAAAAGGTGGGTTATTGTACCGTTTTTTGTTGGATTGCAACTTAAAATCAGACTTCAAGTTTACCGAAGAGCCGACCCTCAGAAATTTCATAAAAAAAATTACATATAGAACATAAATGTAAGTCAACTGCTAATAAACAGAAATGTATTATGCAGCCGAAATCAGCTGACGTACTCATCTTTTTTCGTAAGATTCCATCTTAAGTTACTTACTGCCTGAATACTATGAGATACGAAAGTTTTAAGAAAAACAAATTTCCAGAAAGATAATTAGAAAATTTTTTTTGAAATCGTTCAGTGAAGCTGGCGGATAACTACTAGTAATAATAATCACAACTATTCTAGTAGAAAACCACTGTATGTATATTAGAATTGAAGTATTTATTATAATTCTTGTGGAAAGAAGAGAAGGTTTGATGAATTCTTTTGTTAGACCTCTCTAGTATTAGTAAATTATGCAGATATATTATTTTCATATGTATCTTGCTATCATAGTTGGTTGAAATAGAATATATATATAATTTTATTATCCGTTGGCATATGTCTTTTAAACAGACGGATTAGATATAATATGATTACCAAATATTGAACGTACAACTCGACTGATTTTGTATTGGAAATAACTTTTATGTAGGTGTTAACTTCTCTGTTCTATACAGGTTGTTTCTAAAATGTCACGTATTAATATCTACTACACTTTACTTACCCAGAAGCAACTTTCGAAGCTTTTTTTTGCGGTTTTCACTCTTGCTCGTTACAGCCTTATTTTTAAGCATGGGAGTGATTATGTTTAAAATCCTGAAAAATATCCCTGAACACTGTATTCAAAACCTGACTAGATTTTATTTTATCAAATGGACCTTAACTTTACCGGTATTGAGCTATTGGGGGCTATAAATAAGTGGCATTTCTTGATTTTGATCCAACGTTATCTGATAATACGCGCTAATTCAATTAACCCTCACTTGTTTATAGTGAATGGCATAAAAAATCCGTAACTTCGGTGGAGGTAATTTATAATACGGTCTATATACAGGCTTGCGCTTCTCAGGTAACATTTTCACCGAAAATTTAACTCAAAACGTCACTTCTTAGACCTTCATTCTCAAATTTTCATAATACGTAATACTTCTCCTTCCAGTTGATGTACGATAGCGTTTCCCAATAATATATTACACGGTAATTTTTGAATCGCGAGAAAGTTTACTTTCCACGCAAAATCTTGAATTTTGACATCAAGTCGAAGGCCTTGTCAACAATTGTATCCTATTTATTGGCTGTTGTAATTCTTTCAAAAATTAATCATTTTTATTTTATGACGAGATAAAATTCCAACGTAATAAAATTGAAGTTTAGCCCGTGTCGATTACGGCCGTGGCTGCATTTCGTGGCTATTATTGACAATACAGCCAATATCTTCGAAGGCTTCGTTTACACATTAGGAAATGACGTAAAATAATTCCAAATATTCGATATATTTGCAAGTACTTTGGAGAGCACCATGACATATGTGAGTAGCAATTCGAGTTTCCTTGGCTAAATTTTAAGCTGTCCTGTTTTTTCCTCATGTATAAAAGTTTCAAGTCATGTATAAGCGTTTTTAAATTTTTATTAGGGTATAAAATGGAAAATTTTCATTCATTGCAACATGCTTATTTGAATAATTATATTGGAAACACATTTATCAAGTCGATTATAATACGTGGCCAACTTGAATCAGTATTATTTATTATTTATTTATTTATTTATTTATTTACGGGTAATACCCAGTTACAAATTTAAATATACAATAGTTGCTAAAATTATAAACAATATGACGGCTTTAACAGCCTAGAATAATAAAATAACACAAATGAAGGTTGAACGCGCCTAAATGCGACGTCCACGAGTGTGGACTGTATACGAACGAAAATATAATAAGATTTAATAAACCAGATAAAAAAACAATTATACAAATAAATTTTCTTTGGGCTTACCTTGATTAATTTTCACCGGTAGTGATTGGTGATTTAGGGGTAAATTCGGAAAAGGGGAATTGTGGATAAATCACCAATTGGCGGCTGACGTTAGTTGGCCGCTAATATGTTGGTTGTGGTCCAATTCACTTTATTTAATATAATTGTTCGTACTAAATTTCGAATCACTAAAATTCCTTCGATCTTCAAAAAAAAAAACTCAACTAACTGAATTTATTTCAATGACTAAATTTATATCTAAGTATTCCAAACTAACTGGAATCGATTTAAACGAAAATACAAAACCAACTAACTGGTATCGATTTCTTTTTTTAACTATACAAAAAATATTTGTACAATAACAAAAAAATATATTTTTTACAAATAAACTAGTGCCGACCTTTATATGTGTCGGTTGATTAAACTAATTTTTATTTATCGATATTTGATTTGATTCGATTAGTATAGGCGCCAACATAGCCCCCGCTCAGAACGATATTTTTTGAGCTAACTCAGAAAAACGCTTCTGAAACTAATCATTTTTTAAAACGATATGCAATGAGCAGTCTATCGTAAATAATAAGTCTACGGCGCAACATAATATGCGTCTGTGGCTAAGTAACATAACCAACCAAAGTGTCAAATAATAAACAATACAATAATTTGTAGACTTAAAGTTACTCAATGTATTCCAAAATAAAGACAATTTCATCTCATATTATCTGCAATCACGGTGACAATCAAAATATCGAAAAATCGAATAATTTAATAGTGTTATCAAATTTGTAAAAAAAAAAAAAGAAAGAAATAAAAACTAAACTAAAATTAATAAGGTGATGGGGCGGACAAGTTAAATGAAAACATTAATTATTGTGAGGGTAAGGGGCATAATCTCACAACTGGTCGTTTATATAGACCCGATTTAGTTTTCACCTCCACCACCCGAACAATACCATCTATGCCAGGGAATAATTTTTCGACTCTACCGACTGGCCAACGAAGAACGGGTACGTTATCTTGTTTAATAACCACCAGGGTTCCTAATTGGATAGGATAACCAGGAACATTCCATTTTTGCCTTAATTGCATTTGTGACAAGTAATCATTTTTCCACCGTTTCCAGAACCCTTGTACCAAATGATCCAATAATCGTTTCCGATCGAGTAAATTTACCGGACGGTTTGGAACACTTGGTGAAGGTAATGAATCTAACGGGGTCATGGTAAGAAAATGAGCTGGTGTCAAAGGTATGGGATCGGTTGGGTCAGTACTCAACCAAGATAGAGGCCTGGAATTTAGTAATGCCTCTATTTGAACCAATACCGTATTCAACTCTTCATATGAAAGAATTTGATCCCCGACAACTTTGTATAAATGGGTCTTAACACACTTCACTTGCACTTCCCATATACCGGAAAAATGTTGACGAAAAGGAGGCTGGAATTTCCAGGTAATTTTCCGATGAGCTAACTCGGCAGCCCATTTTTTTTCAAATTCATCAGAATTCAATAATTTATATAAATTTTCTAATTCGTTTTTAGCCCCAATAAAGTTAGTACCATTATCGGAGTACACCACTGAACATGCGCCCCTTCTGGATAAAAAGCGTTTGAAGGCAGCCAAAAATAGATCGGTTGATAAATCCGACACGAGTTCTAAATGGAGAGCTTTAGTACATAAGCATATGAATAAACATAAGTATGCCTTTTGGCTCTTTACTCCACGATTTCGACTCATAGTAATGAAGAATGGCCCTGCAAAATCAACCCCAACATGTAAAAAGGATTTTGAAGTTTCTGAAACTCTAACTGAAGGTAAATCCGCCATTTTGGGAAAAACGGGCTTCGGATTTAATTTAAAACAATGGTTGCATTTCCTCAAGTTATGCCTAATTGTATTACGGGCGCCCAGTATCCAATATTTTTGGCGTAGTATGGATGAAACTAACGATGGCCCTGTATGTAAGTTTTCTTTATGACAATTTTCTATTAATAAATTAATAAAATTATCTTTCTTAGGGAGAAGTAGTGGATGCTTTTGCTCAAAACTAATATCAGCATTTCGTAAACGTCCACCTACACGTATCAGCCCATCATGCAAAAAGAGACTAAGTGGTCGTAAATTTGCAGTGGAAAGGCTTCTATTTTCCAACGATCGAATATCGTCTGCAAAATCCGATTAATTCAACCGGTAAATCTTTAATCGCCCCAAAATGACGAGGAATTTTAAACAATTCTAAACATTTTAAATCAGTTTGGAAATTTTCCCAGAATAAACAAATTTCCCTATCAGGAGCCTCGTCCCAATCCAATTTTAATATCCACAATTTTTTTATTAAGAGTTTTATTAATAGTGTTACAGGTGCTAATATTCCTAACGGATCAAACAACCTAGCGACTGTCGAAAGTACATTACGTTTAGTGCAGGGTCTAAGTTCGGCATTAATACTAAAAGTGAAAACATCCGAATGAGGGTACCACTGCATACCCAATATTTTCAGACTGTCTGAATCAAAGGATACTATTTTAGGAGAACGGTCCTTTTCGGGCACAAAAGAAAATAATTCCTGAGAATTTGTCGCCCATTTTGTCAATTCAAATTGGGCCGATCCAGATAACTCAATGAGCTGCGAATATAATTCCGTAGCTTCTTTGACCGTGTTGACGCTTGTGACCAAATCGTCCATGAAAAAATCACGTTGAACAATTGACGAAGCAAACGGGTATTTGTCAGCTTCATCTAACGCCAATTGTTTTAACGTTCTTAAAGCTAAAAATGGCGAACTCTTTACACCAAAACTAACGGTGTCTAACGAATATACTAAAATTTCATCGGTTTTTGAGAAGCGCCATAATATTAGCTGAAATTTTCTGTGATCTGAATGCATTCCGATTCTCAGATACATTTGACGAATATCTGCTGTGAATGCAACCGAAAACAAACGAAAATTTAAAAACAAACTAACTACATCCGATTGTAGTTTAACGCCAGTATAAAGCAAGTCATTCAAAGATACTTGCTTTGTAGTTTTAGCGCTTGCGTCGAAAACGCATCGAAGAGGGGTGGACACACTGTCCGGTTTAAATACACCATGGTGTGGGATGAAATAATGGGGAATAGACGGGTTATTTTTTACTAAAGATATATAACCCTTTTCTAAATGTTCCCTAATTACGGCACTGTATTGTTGCTTCAACGTTGGATTTTTATCGAATTTATTTTCCAAAGCTTTAAACCGTTTTAAAGCGTTTGAGTATGACTCGCCTAATTTATTGGCGTTATATTTAAAAGGTAAAGATACCACATATCGTCCCGAATTCTCCCGCATTACGGTCGACGCAAAAATTCTCTCGCATTCCACATCTTCTGGACTCTCGAAATTTTGTGTTGGAATGTCCTCTAATTCCCAAAATTTACGCACCAACTTTTCTAATGGCGGTTTCACCTGAGTGTGAAAGGATTGTACCGACGTGGATGCTACTGGCAAATTGGGTACACAGCCCATTATTACGAAACCCAACTTTGTTTCAAGGGCAATAAGTGAATTAATTTTACTTTTGATTTTACGTGATTCTAATAAAGTGGCAAACATTTGAGCCCCTAGTATGCCCTCTATAGGACCAGGCTCACAAAATTGATCATCCGCTAATGGTAGATAACTAAAATGTTCCCACGATTCTCGTAAAATTTTGACATTAGGTAACCGATCTGTGATTTTTTCGATTACAAAAACATTAACTTTATAGTTGACGCATGAATTTAAACGTGAATAAATAATTAAATCCGAGGCTCCTAAAACCTGACTGTCCCCACCAAAGCCCTTAACAACCATATTCGAAGACGATATATTTAATCTAAGTTTCTTAATACAACCTTCCGTCAAGAAATTCCCTTGACTACCAGAATCTAGCAAGAAACGTACTCTATGCCTGACACCGACATGATCGTATACATGGACAATTACCGTTGACAACAACACTGTAGAACCGCATTTGATTATAGAATCATCGACTGTCGAACAAAATGCTGACGTATCACTTTGAACTACACCGGGGCTACTTGGACTGGTAACAGAATCACTTTGACTCACAACGGAACTTGTACTATTATTATTTACAGGCTTGACGAAATGTAGCAAACTATTGTGTTTATAGTGGCAAACGTTACATACGGACGGACTTTTACATTGTACAACCTTGTGATTTTCAAAACAATTAATGCACATACCTTTCCCTTTTATTATTTTAAATCTATCCGATGCAGATTTATCCAGAAATTTTGTACAGGTTTTTATATCCGTATGTTGATTGGAGTTACAAATTAAGCAACGATTGCTCTTTCGATTGGTTTCTCCAAAAAATGCGTGTGATTTTGATTTTACATTTTGGTATGTCGAACTGGATTTTCCATGACCTAATGTGCTATTGTATATTTGAATCTGCTGCTTGATAAATGCAGTAATCTCCGCATAAGTAAAGATACTGGAATTTCTTCGAGTATTTTCAAACAGATTGCGCGTATCTGGATCCAATTTCGACCACAATAAATATGCGTACGTAAAATCTAATAAATCAGCTATATCTAATTCCTTAAGGGCACGGTATGATGCATCACATCTGTCTAGGATATTATCCAAATTATTGACTGAACCTGACTGTGCAGGTTTAAAATCCAAAATTTGTTGTAGGTAAGAACCGGCCAGGATACGTGGGTTTTGATACCTTTCGCAGAGCTTATCCCAAATAATTTGATAATTCGATCCAATAGGGGGTAAGCCAGTACAAACATTTTTTGCCTTCCCCGAAAGCTGTCCTATTCAATAATTTATTTTGTCCGCATTACTCAATCGACTATTAGTGTGAATGGAGGACTTAAAACACTCATAAAAAATTGGCCATTCTAGGATATTACCGGAAAATGTAGGTAGAGATAATTTAGGCAGCTTAGGCATCATTCGAGATGATGATTCTAAATTGGAAACAGATGCCTCGTTGACTCTGACTTCGACTTTCGGGGTAATATCTTCAGCGCAAGTTAATATTTCGCAATATAAATCGTCGAAAGCTTCGAGAAGTTGATAATTGGGTACAAAATCGGGATCCATTTTTAATCTCAATTCGTTTATCCGTTCAATAATATCGATGTAGTTAGCCTTGGTTTCCTCTAAACATTTTATTTTTGTGAGGAAATTTTTACGCACTGTTACATTATCGATATCCTGAGTATATTCAAATAATTTTTGAATTCTTCGGAAAAACATTTCCTTTCGGCTATTGAGAATTTTCAGTTTAGCCTCATCACTCGCCATTTTATTTTATTTTTTTTACCAAATAATACTTAAATGTAAGAAAAATGTAAACTAAGTATTGGAATGAAATAATAAAGAATTGTTATCTAAATACGAAATAATAAAAAATTAAATTAATTAAATATTAAATCAATTAAATGCTAAATTGCATTACAGGTATATTGGAAACGGATAATTTTATCAGAATCGAATAAAACTGGAATAAGCTCATGAATCGAAAATCTAAAATAATTGTATGAAATCTAAAATTGCAGATAATATGATAATCAAAATATTCACTAATTACAATAAATATTTCAGCAATAAATATTTACAATTGGAATAAGTTCTTGTATCGAAAATCTAAAATAATGGTCAAATAAATGAAATTGCAGATAATACGCAAATCGAAAATAATCAATAATTACAATAAATATTTCAACAAATGATTGAATCAAATTATTGATTATTACTCCCAAATAAATTCAATTAATAAACAGCTTTTTGTAAACCACTGTTACATAATTTGAACAAACAAATTTTTATTTTTCACATACTAGTCTGAAATTACGCAATACAGACCGCATGTTTTTTATCAAAAAAAAATAATTTCGAGTATGTTGTAATTTAAATTAATTCATACTAAATCGAATTAATCAAATATCGATATTGTTTAATATAACATCCATTCAATATTAAACGAAGAAAAATATTCTAAATCCAAATTGAATCAAATATGATTCAATATGATCCGACACCGAAGGATCAAAGTTATGAACGCGCCTAAATGCGACGTCCACGAGTGTGGACTGTATACGAACGAAAATATAATAAGATTTAATAAACCAGATAAAAAAACAATTATACAAATAAATTTTCTTTGGGCTTACCTTGATTAATTTTCACCGGTAGTGATTGGTGATTTAGGGGTAAATTCGGAAAAGGGGAATTGTGGATAAATCACCAATTGGCGGCTGACGTTAGTTGGCCGCTAATATGTTGGTTGTGGTCCAATTCACTTTATTTAATATAATTGTTCGTACTAAATTTCGAATCACTAAAATTCCTTCGATCTTCAAAAAAAAAACTCAACTAACTGAATTTATTTCAATGACTAAATTTATATCTAAGTATTCCAAACTAACTGGAATCGATTTAAACGAAAATACAAAACCAACTAACTGGTATCGATTTCTTTTTTTAACTATACAAAAAATATTTGTACAATAACAAAAAAATATATTTTTTACAAATAAACTAGTGCCGACCTTTATATGTGTCGGTTGATTAAACTAATTTTTATTTATCGATATTTGATTTGATTCGATTAGTATAGGCGCCAACAAAGGTAATAGAACAAATGAAAGTATTAAAATTTTGAAAAAAGAAATAAAATACATATAATAGTAACAATAAGAATAACAACAACAATAATAAAATAACAAAAATAATAACAATTTCAAAAAAAAAATTATTACTTTTTTTTGTTAAAACTTGAATTAAAAACACGAATATTTCATTAAAAAGATTAAATGCTATTAAGGTAACTTTTAATTTGTGACAGTGAGTTATGAAATATGTAATGTGGAAGCAAATTTGCATTGCTTACTGATCTAGACAGACTATCGTTGGCCTTGTTTGAATCTGTGGTATTTGGAAGGATATAAAGGAAAGAAAGGAAGGACAATCAATAATATTGTGAAGCAGTTTGTGGATAAAGATGATGTCCGTTGACAATCTACTGGAGGATAGTGTTTTTAGACCGGTGAGTTCAAGGAGGGAATCATAGGGTGTATCATTAAATAAACCCGTTTCACGGTACCAAACCATACGTAAAAGGCACTTTTGCACATTTTCGACAGCATCAATAAATGTTTTGTGATATGGGCTCCAGACAATAACTCCATATTCAAGTAAAGGGCGGACCAGAGATTTGTAAAGGAAGATTAAGGGATATGTGGAAGAAAATCGAAGAGTACTTCTGTTTATAAAACCTAGGGTTTGGTTAGCTTTTTTAACTACGGATGAGACATGTGTTTTAAAGGATAAATCATGGTTGAAAATAATTCCTAAATCTTTTATTGATTGCTCTCTGCCTGAGGGTATATTCTGTAATTTGTATTCATAAAATAATGGTGCTTTAATTTTATAAAATGATACGACTTTACACTTATTTATATTGAGAGACATATTATTGATATGACACCACTTTTCAATCACACTGAGTGCATTCTGAAGATTTAAGCAGTCATTGGTATTTTCTATTTTAGTATATATTTTAAGGTCGTCAGCAAAAAGCGCAGCATTAACAGATGGAAGGAAAGAGATAATATCATTTATGAAGATTTTAAAAATAAATGGACCGAGAAGATACCCCTGTGGTACTCCACAAGGAACCGAATATTTTTTTGAGATCGCTGAAGATAATTTGACTGATTGTGATCTGCCACTTAAGTATGATAAAAACCGGTTTAAAAGGGAACCATGTATACCCTTACGAGCAAGTTTGTTTGTAAGAATGTGATGATCAACTAAATCAAATAAAAATCTAGGTAAATGGTGTCAACTTGTTTCTGAGAGGTAAAAGCCTCTACTACATATTGTTGAAATATTAATAAATTCGTACATGTTGAGCGACCTGAGTGAAAACCATGTTGCTCAAAAATAATCTCAGCGTCAATAATTTGCTGAATTTTGCTTAATACCAATGCCTCAAGTATTTTTGCGATAGTGGGCTGAATACATATAGATCTATAGTTAGTAACATCAGATTTGTCGCCCGATTTATAAATAGGTTTTACGTCACTATATTTAAGAATGGTAGGAAAGACACCAAGAGTTAGGGAATTATTAAACAGGACAGTCAGGATAGGAGCAAGGGAGGAGGCACAAGACTTCAACAAAACTGGAAGAATATGGTCAGGACCAGGACTTCTTTTTACATTTGACAGAAATCATCTTCTATTTCAAATTTTAACTGTGATAAGTTAATTGAGTTAAATGATAAACATTGATTGTGTAAATTGTGTGAGTTATTGCTACGATTATAATTGTTATACACTGAGGAGAAGAATTCTGCAAACAGATTTACAATGCCATTGTTATCATTTGAAAATTCACTATTCAAACGAACAAGACTAGGATAATCATCAGATTTTTTTAAGGTAGTAACATAATTCCAAAAATTATTGATTGACTCAGAACTGCTCAAAGAAGATTCGATATCAGTAATGTATGAAGAATAACATTTTTTTGTTAACTCCTTACACTGACTTCGCAACACTTTGAATTGGAAATAGTCACCGAGAAGATGAGACTCTTTGTACACTTTATGGGCAATCTTTTTATTTTTTACCATAGTGATTAGTTCTTTTGAAAACCAACGTGGGAACGAGGAATTAAAGATTTTTTTAAATGGTGTGTGTTTAGATATAAATAGTTTTAACACATTATAAAACTCATCGAAAGCAGTGTCCACACTAGATATACCAAATAAACTAATCCAGTCATATTGGGAAATATCTTTGGATAGGGATGTATAATCACAGTAATTGAAGTCGCAGACTAGATTAGATTGGTTTACAGAAGCAGTATCACAGTTGTAAGTATAAGTAAACTCCAACGATGTGTGGTAGCCTTCATCTTGAAAATTGGTTCATTAGCTTCCTTCAGTCCAATATAATTATTCATAGAAAATACTAGATCTAAGAATTTATTATTGCTGTTCCTTATGTTATTTATTTGAAACATCTGAACGTATGTGTACGTATCAAAAATTGATCTTCCTGCTTTAGGAAGTAATTCGGGGGAAAAGTCCATGTCATGCACATTTGATCACACAGTGGAGGGTTGAAATCACCAACAATAAAAGCATCATGTATCCGATGTCTTAAGAATAGTTCCTCAACGACTGTGCAATGATGTTGGAATAACTCGAAACTAGTAGCCGGTGGTATATAGACTGCACCGACAATAACATGAATAGAAGCCACGGAGAGAATAATGAATAGATGCTCAACATTGTTTTTAGAAATTGATAATTGAAAAGGATTAATATTTTTGTTTACAGCAATAAGTACTCCGCCACCACTCTTTTTACAGCTAGTAATACAGTCTCTGTCTTTTCTATAAACCTTATAATTATTAAGACCGAATTCTTCAGTATTGATTGCACTAGTCAAATTAGTTTCACTCAATATAATTATGTCATATACACTGGTAGTAAGATTTTCGCGCAGTAAGTTTAGTTTAGTTTTAATTCTATTGCAATTTTGATAATAAAATAATAGCTGTAACTGGGTGAAAGTTAGTTTTTTTTTTGTGCACTATGCGAGGATATCCTTGTAAATATTTGATTGTCAAATCAGTTTCAACTTTTTTAATTCTGTCTTCTAGTTCCGCTCTTAACATATTTAAAAGTTCTCTTTCCATTAAGGTAGAATCATGTCTAATATTAATATTTTTAAAATTAGATTAATCAAAAAGTTTTGATCTATTTCCGAAACCCTGTGAAGCATATTTCTTTTGCTCAAAAATAACTTTAAGTGGTCTAATCTTATTGATAATAGGTTTACCCAAGCGAAACATTGTTATAATAGATGATATTGGAACGTCAATTAAATTGACTACACTTTCAATATGATTTTGGTCGAACTTTTTCCTATCCTCACTTATGTCCGACATACACTCCATGGCACATTGAAAAATATTAAATTGCTCTTTCTTTTTTGTCTTTCTTCCATTTCAGAAATTATTTTATCTTGAAAAAACAAATACATATTTTCAGCACCAGAACAAGAAGATAAATTTACAGCTTTAACACTTCACTTCTATTACTTCTTGTTTCAATTCCATGAGGAGTCTTTTAAGGATTGGCAAATCTGTAAGGCCGATATTGCTTTCATTGCAGAGAAACTTTAAGATGCGATTTTTAAGGGGCATGCATTTTACTTCAGTGACAGTTAGACCAGCACAAGTGACATGAACATAGCTTGCACAGCCGTCACAGCTACAAATTTTGTTGTCTTTATTTAAATCTTCATTATAGATTAATAATTGACAATTGTAGCACTTTGGTTCAATGGCCATATTTGCAAAAACAGAAAAAAAAATTAAAACTTTTGATACCCAGAGATAAACTTGAACCATTGACTTTATAAACAATAACACAAAGTACAGACACGTTAACCAATCAAGCCACTGAGCCTCTATATAAACTACTCCAATATAAAGACTATGATTGTTTATCAGAACAAAGATTGTTTGTTTCTACCTTTTCTTCTTCAATGTCGGCTAATTGTTTTTAATGTCACTGAGAAAAATTTACTTTAAAAGAAAAAATAGAATCACAATTTTTAAGTAGCGATACAAAATCACAAAACTAAATTCACTATCACTAACAAATTTATTAATAAACAATAATTAACAATAATCACTATTAATTAACAATAATTTAAAATTTAATTTGTTTAACACCATTCAACACACCATGTTTAAGAATGAGTATTAGTTTACTTAGGAAGCCATCATTGAAGGTTTCCGTCAGTGTACATGTTGAGTGCCCTTGATCATTTACCTGGAGATAAAGTTTAATATTTGATTAATATATTTTCTGAACGTTAAGAACATTGCCGGGTCATCCCCACCCGTTTTCGGTATGTTGGAGCACAGCTTATGGATATAGGGTTGGAAAATTGGAGCTTATACTAATAAGCCTGTAATGAGTGTCCAACAGAAATTATATTTAACTTATTAATTAATTCTCGAACCAGAACACAGAAGTATTAAGTAATTTATGTAAATTTGTTAATGTAACTTATTTACTAATATAACCAATGTAACTAATTTACTAATATAACAATGTAACTGATTTACTAATATAACAATGTAACTAATTTACTAATATAACAATGTAACTAATTTAACTAAATATAGTAATGTAACTAATTTATATTTGTTAATTACATACATTACTTACATATACATAATACCGTGCATAATATATTGAGTTGCCAAAAACATAGTTATAAACTAAGCTTATCCATAACTACAAGTCATAATTATTAATTCTTACCCAATTAATACATTTATTTTTAAAAGTCTCTTAGAACGCATTAAGGGTTTCATATTGTCAGGTTTCGTTGATTTTTGGAAGGACTACTAGCCTAGATTTCATACTCGCTACTTTCTGTAAATTAACGTTTTACGTTATTTATAATAACTACAAAGATCACAATGAAATACTCTTATATTTATAGAGGAGTAGAGTTTATACTGTATGTACTTACTCTTTATAGCAGTTTAATTTGAATAGAGGGTAATGTTTTATGACAGAGTTGTTATAAGTACCACCCCAAGTTAGTTTCCCTAGTTTCATAGTTTATTATGTTTTCGAACAGGCCATGATAAATTACTTGTAAGGTGATAGATTAAGATTAATTAATTAATTAATTAATTGATTGCAAAATATTAATGAATAATATTTCTTCTTTTTTGATGAAAAGTGAAAATCCGCAGGGTGACTGTTCGTGGCTACCAAAAGTAATAAAATTAGATTTATCAATATTGAGTCACAACTATTGACTAAAGCACACTTTTACTTCATTCCAATTATTCCAGTGCATAATACAGCAGTATCGTCTGCATATAATGTTTTGTATCAAACAATAGCATTATTCGATACAAAATCAAAGGGATGTATTTGATAAGGAACAGTGGACGAAATAAGCAATGAATATTGCTTGTGCATGTGTACCTCCAGGAGGGAGAAAGGGTTGATAATAAATACTGTGCGCCACTTGTTCATCGTTGCCTAGACAGGGCTGTTGCGGTACTCCGGCTGCAGTGCCGGGCTGATTTCTTTTGTACGAGATGGTGGCCAACTTTGTGTTGCGTTACTTGGGAGGTGGTGCGGTGGTGGGAAATGGTTTTTTAGGAAGAAAGGATAATATAACATCTATTTAATACTTGTGCATTAAATACCTGCATTGTGTAGGTTGAGGGACGCAATTATTCCAACTTGTGGTAGTAGTTGCAATTCAGGATGTGCAGGTGAAGGTACCGCAGAACACGCTGCTGATGTGGCCATGCGCAGAACATGCTCCTGGTGTGGTTCTTGTATTCTTCGGATGATGCTGCTACAAGCCAAACTTGGTTCAATAAGAAATATTTGTATTCTTCAGAGCAAAAATTGGGTACTTTTTATTTTCAAATTTACCAGGCTGCGATCCAAAATACAACCCAATCGCTTTGATGAAAATTGGAGGAATTTATAACAGAAAATGCAACATCATTAAAATGATTCTTAAGTACTAAAAATTTAATGTGATTGTAATTAGAAAACAATCTATATGAATTAATTATTGCTAAATTAAAATTTTTTACCTTTCTTTTATTATATTATTTTACAACACAATTTGAATTTTTTATCGAAAAGCTGCGACGTTACTCAAGTTTCTTGGGCTTGGAATTTGAGTTATTTGATTACGAAAATTTTATAAACTTTCATCTTGCCGTCTATTGATTTAGTTATTACATTATTTTCTTCTTAAACTCATTTAATATAATGATCTTAATACACGGAAGCGACGTCTTCTGCACAGTCTTTCTTTTCTAAATCTGTTAAAAAAATACCATGAACCTCGACAAGATTATCAAGTATATGTTAGTCTTAGAGAGACTCAAAACAAGACAGTGTGCAGAGTGAAATAGTATAGACGTTGCCTTCTTCCGCTAGAGAGCACATAACAAGAATCCAGGCGTTTCGGTCCGAAGAGGTGGGATGAACCCGTGGGTCTGTGCTGACTAAGCGGGGCTAAATGAGTCCAATCCAACTCAAGGCAAATTTGAAGTGGGTAGCAGTCAATCCAATCCTACAGAACACCGCACCCCTGCAGGTGACGCTTCTACCTTACCCACAAGGGGTAACTCTCATGGATATGAGGGAGATCAATCAAAATTTTCATTTAGCCCGAAAGATTAGACGTCCCGCTGACGTCGAAGAGCCATCTCAAAGCACTTCTCAAGGAAGTCGAGCGAGCACCCAAAACAGTCGTCTTCAGCGCTCTCAATGGGCGAAGGCCCTTAAGGCTTACCTGCTCACTTGCTACGAGGCAAGTGAACCATTAGAACGTGGTTATATGGGTAGGATGCACACTTTCTGGTGAACTGGAACAGCATCCCAAACTTTCCCACATGAAATCCCAATATCTACGCGATCAAGATCACGTCTAAAAAAAACCGGATTTTGACATACCGCCAGCAGGCATTGCGAACAGAAACAGGGATACGCAAGCAGAAGTGAACCGAAGGAATGGCAGAGAGCCGGCTGCTATTGGTGTAGACCATTCTACAAGTGAGACGATAGCCGCTGAAACGCAGGATGGAATATCTCATGATGATCAGGTAATAGAGAGTGAGAGATGTGATACTGAGACACAGTAAGGGGATAGGGACGCTTACATACCAAAAGTATGAATGTCTTTTCTCAACACGGCAAAAGTATGTATGTCTGAAATGCGTCTCAGCTCGAGACGCTGATGAACTTCATCTTGGTATGTCCTTCTTATTCAGAATATTTCATCCAAGAATATGTACGTCATCGAGTTGTTTGCACCCACAGAAACGATCATTACTTCGAAAGAAGTGAGCAAAATCGAACTAAATATCTTGATCTCTTACAAGAACTACGACGATACATCTTGGCTACTCGGTCAAAATGGTTCTTCGTAACCTGCAGAAGGCTGTTATCATAGACACCCTTTGTACATTGAGATCAAATAAGACTGTCTTCAAGAAACAGTTCCGAGCAATTATCGCCCGACAACATGCCTCAATATCGTGTTAAAGCGTTGACGTCCATTCTCAACGAACGCATACTCAAAAATATAGAACCGGTTTGGCAGTAGATGTACGAGCAACGCGGCTCCAAACGAGGTATATCAGGTTGCAAAGATAATCTTCTTGTTGACAGATGTATCTGTCAAGATGCTCGTCAATATTTACGCGACCTGAGTATGGCCTGGGTGGATTATAGGAAAGCATTTGACACTACCTCTCACCAACTCTATTGATGCTGCTCAAATGCTTCAAAATTCACCCCGATATGATCAGATGCATCGAAAAGCTGTTACCTTTGTGGAAGACCATGTTTATCATTGGCTGTGGTAACCGTACTGTTTTTACATAGCTGGTAACGGATAAGCGTGGTGTCTATCAAGGCGACAGCCTTAGCCCGCTTCTATACTGCATCTCCCTTATGCCCCTTTCCTATTGCTTGCGAGAAGAACCCGGTTACCGTTGTGGTCCCCCTACAGATGGGAAGCATCAGGTCACTCTTCTATTTTTACTCTTATATTCTATATGGATGATCTGATACTTAATGCTTCTTCTGAGAGCAGTGTACCGCAAGCTCTCAAAGCTGCTCACCAGTACACGAAGGCCATTGGCATGGGATTTGGTCTCGATAAATGTGCCGTCATTCATTGGGAGCGGGGTCAGAATTGTTTGGGATCCGTAAGGTCCGTGTTACTAATATACTTGCAATACCCATCCTTCTCTATGCTTTCAGTTCCATCAAATGGACAATAGAGGAGTTCAAGGAACTTGATAGAGGCACTCGCTAACTCACGAACGTCTATCGTAATTTGCACCCACGTGCTTCTGTACCCCGTAATTAGCTACCACGCCAGCAAGTAGGTAGAGGTCTCCTATCCGTCGAATGTCTACATAAAAGGATAGTTTGAGCTCTACGGTGTCACGTCAAAAATAGTTCTGACCCTCTTATGGAACTCGTGCGCGATCACGAGTTGCAGGGCAAAGAAGCATTCAAGTCCGAAAAATAAGGTTTTATCATCGCTGCCTAAGATGGTGTGATAGCCACGCTAACTTACCAAAAGTATGTATGCACCTCAGCCGGAGACGCTGATGCACCTCATCTCGGCATGTGCTTCTTATGCCTCGAACACCTACATACATCGCCATAACGCTGCTCTCCGCGAGCTGTATTACTTTCTGAGATACAAGTATAAAGTGGACCCTACGCCAATCCTACCATGTGCTTCAGGCACAGATCGAGTCCGTCGTCAATAACGGGAAATGTATTATCTTCTGGAATTTCTCGTTCCCAACTACCAGGCAGCTCTCTGCTACTAAGCCTGATATAGTGCTCCAGCATATCTCATCCAAAACTATATACGTCATTGAGTTCTCTGCGCCCGCAGTAACGGACATAGTCTCGAAGGAGGAGCAAAAACGGACTAAATATCTTAATCACTTACAAGAACTACGACAACTATACCCTCGCTTCTCAGTCAAAATGGTTGTTCTCATTATCGGTTGCCTTGGTGGAGTTCGTCCCACTCTCGAGACAAATCTTTCTCAAATTCCGGTCTGCAGTTCTCATCTTCGTCACCTTACCTCTGCTATGCAGAAGGCTGTCATCATAGGCACCCATCGTAAATTGAGATCGCATCAGACTGCCTTCAAATAAGAGCCCTTGAAGTTTATTTAATTTTTTTTTATTTTAGTAAGTTCCACATCGCTGCAGTGCAGGGACGGAGCCTGCTCGGTCAGGACATCAGACAGACTAACGTACCACTGACTCGGAAAACAGACGGACCTACGGACGTCGCGTAGACTGACAGATGTACAGACTCAACGGCCATAAGTGAAATTTCTTCAAAAGACGTAGCTGTCTTGTGAAGATTTGTCTTTCAAGGAGATGGGAAGCTCTGAGGTGTACTCCCTGTATCTTGTCTCCCCCCTTATTAGACATGAAATCGTGAATATATCAAATTTAAATAAAAATGATAATAATATATATAATAATAATTATATACGAGCACCGTGGCTCCAAACGAGGTATATTATGTATATCTTAACAGATATATCTGTCAACACTCAAGCACCTGTGAATATTCACGCGACGTGAGTATGGTCTAGATGGATTATAAAAAAATCCTTAAATTCATCCCGATATCATCAGATGCATCGAAGAGCTGTTACCTTTGTGGAAGACCAAGTTTACCATTCGAACTGTTAAACTAACAGAACTGTTAACATATAAGCGTGATGTCTATCAAGCCGACAGTCTTAGCCAGCTTGTATTTTGCATCTCTCGGCTACCCCATTCCTTGCGCTCTGGAGAATAACTTGTTTACCGTTGTGGTCCCCCGCCAGATAAGAAACATCAAGTAACTTATATTTTCTGTATGGGTGACCTGAAACTTTATGCATCGTCCGAGAACACTATCTGAAGCTCTCAAAGCTGTCCACAAGTACACGAAGGCCATTGGAATTCGGTCTCCATAAATGTGCCGTCATTTATGATAAGCTGGGTTGCCATGTACCTGACTACGATGTAGACGAGCAGCTCACAGATGGAAGCATCGTGAAACAGCTCGTTGAAGTAGAGCTCTACGCATATCTTTGTCAAGGCAGCTCTTCGCGGCAGGTATAGACACCGCCTGTCACCCACTATTTAGTAAATTTTGAGGGAACGCTGATTCGACAACTTAAGTCAATTATTCTCTTGGTCGATCAAGAAACTATTCCGGGAGAGTAATGCTATGACCCGAACCAGTACTTTGTCTGGAATATAACAAATATTGTATTTTGTGGCAATGCACACACTGTATCAAAACCTGCCATAGTTTTTAAATGGAGGACGGTATCATATAAAATGCATCTTACCACTTTTTCAACCCCTGTTTTTTAATGTTTTTAAAAAATACTTTAAAATACTGAAAGGGAAGCTACAATATCATTGGTTTCTTGTCAATTGTATTTTAGTTAAATGTTGCAACAGCCGTCAGGACACAGATAGAGCTCATGCCATGAGCTTCAAAACATCTTTTATCATTCAAGTTGTATTACCTTACATACATACATGAATTTATAGCGGGTTTTTTACAATATCCCTTTACGTCAGCATAAAAATATTGAAGATTCAGTTAATAACACCCTAAAAGAATATTTCTATTCATCGAACAAGCGAGAGCTGATTGTACAGGGGGATTTGTTCGGCGGCAACGGAGTCGAATTAAAATTTCAAGACAACTTTGATTATATAATCATCCAGTCGCTTTTTTGGAGAAAATTGGATTCTTACTGAAGTAAGGAACAATAAAACTGAACTTGGAATTGAATTAAATTAGCAAATATTTTTCATTTCAATTCATTTAAGTTCAATTTATTCATTATTTTTTTAAACAATACAAATGTTGTACAGAACATCTCAAAAAACGGGATAGGGTAAATGAAAGGAAGGGGAAGGTATGCAGATATGGCTGACTAAGATGGAGACGCACGCTTTGCGTTACCACTGGACTCCATCTTTGAGGATTCAGTATTTGCGCGATTGGCTAAAACTTCCAACACCGCAACGAAGAGGGACGGTATAAGGTACTCGTGCCTTAGAAGTTCCGATATCGGTTTGGAAGGCACGCTTGTCAGATTGTATGCCGGCGTTATCGCCGACCGTCACTTGGTGACGGAATAAATTTCTGGAATATGAAGGCTGTTATGAACACAACTTTATAGTCCAAAGTTCATTGGATGTTGCGTGCCAAGATGCCAGACAAATTGTATTGGCGTAGCTTGACCTAGCCAATGCTTTCGGTTCTGTACCACATGGTCATATTCGGCGGGTATTGGAGGAGATGCGGCTACCCAACAAGAGGATTAGCAACTCATTTGCACGGTTACAAACTGCATAATTAAAAACTTCTCCATTATTGCGTATGCCGACGACGTCGTTCTTTTCGGCAACAATGCTAAATCCTTGAGAATTCTCTTAAATGCAGTACGATCAAATGCTGAGTGGATGGGTCATTTGTTCCAACCTCTGAAATACGCTTCTCTGTACGTTGATTGCAGGCGACGAAGGGAAGTATTTCCTATGGAATTTACCATCCAAGAATGAGTACTGACGGAGATGGAGAGTATCAAAGCTTGAACCAATTAGTTACCGTGTAGCCCATACCCTCCTTGATATCATTTGGGCCATCAAGGAGGATATCCAGAAGATACACGGTTCTCTTCTCACCCTCCTGCATAAATTGGAAGCCATAAATATATTCATCCTTTATCGACTAGACTTTATACTGCGAGGCGGCAATGTTGCCAAAGGACCTTTGATAGACGCGGACAAGACTATCAAAAGGCTAGCCAAGAAATGGATGAACCTACCTCAGCATGGCTCCCATGAAAGTCTCTATCATGAAATTTATACATCCGATCTTACCAGGGTAGCGCAAATCTCTTACTACCGGCCGATTCCGCAGACGTAAGCACAGTAGTTGACGCTTTTTAGACTGCTGATCTTCAAGGACATATTTTTCCTGACTGAAGAAATGCTCGCTTAGTATCTGTCACTCACTGTCAACCGTCCTGGGAAAACACCGGAGCATATCATTGGCCCGGAGACGGCGGAAACCGTTGTTGTTCGAATGCTACGTTCAGCACTTCGAACAGTCTAACTTAATAGACTGATTGTAAAACAAGACCAGAGAAAGGCGTACTCCTCTACATATCTTAGAAAAGCCAGCAACCACTTCCTGCTGAATGGGTGGTATACTCGGTTCTGTGAAGACCACTTTATCCACCGAGCCCAACTCGGCGTAAATCAGACATCACCTATTTGTGTCTATGTCTGTGAGACATTACCCCACGTACTGAAACATTGTACCATCCATTAAGTGGCGTGACAACGGCGGTATAATGTCGTCCAAGACCATCTTGCTCGCGGATCGTGTCTAACCCCGGGTTCTGTCTTAAACATCAATAAAAAAGTACCCAGTGTACGAAGTACTGTTTGTACCCGGTGTACGAAGTGCTGGCCCTAGATGAATCTAGCAAGGAAGTAAAAATTATCGACATTTGCATTCCATTTGAGGATGCTACAGATGCCTTAGATGTTGCTCGGCAGCAAAAGCTCGGAAAATATAGCTAACTTGCTGCTGAGCTATCTTCAAAGGCCTATAGAGTCTCAATGGATGCTTTTGTCGTTGGTTCTCTCGAGTCCTGCCTAGTACAGAACTATAGGGTTGCGCATCACCAAAATATACGCCGACAGCGTCAGGCACAATCCGCTGGTCACGTGAAAACCTAACCGGGCAGAAACAGTACCACGACCAGCCTCTGTGACCAGTACACATGTATTGGAAGGTCCGAGCACCTGAGACATCCCTCGCCACCACCTTCTGTGATATAAGTGAGCAGTGATATGTATGTGCTCTGTGTATTTTAATTATAATTTATTTTTGTAGACTGTGGTAGGACACTTTTATTTTTCTGTTTTCAAACAAACTATTTTAATTAAATTTTTTTAACAATTGTAACTTAATTTTATTTTGATACATATTTCTCATAATGCTACACTTTGTTCGATTATTATCTGTAAAACATGCATATATTGCACTTTTTTAAAGATTAATTATTAAAATAAACGCTTTAATCCCGGTATTAAGTTTTGTGCAAACCTAACGAAAAACCACAGAAAACATAGGTAGCCTGATACAATAGATCAAATGCCTTCCGAGTATAGCGGGATGCGGTTAAGGATTTGGAATACAAGGAGTCATTAGATGAAGTACACAAAAAGATAAACTGTAAATAACGTAAGTCAACTTAAAAGATTTTCTTAGATGAATAGATAAATTATAATATAAAAATAAATTATAAAAAACAAAAATTCATTTTTTTTTTTAAGAAACCAATAAAATTCCAATTTCAATGTACTAATTATAATTAATTAAACAGAGAAGTCTTTTATAACTATTTACAATAACTTTATATGTATTGAAATAATTTTTATTGTTCAGGAATTCAAGGGTATAAACACTGTGAAACGTCAAAATTTTCCTATCGTTAAATATGACTGTACAACTTTCAGTCTTTTTTTAGACCAAATACAATTCCAATAACCTTTTTTTGTAATAGTAAAACTATTTTGGCACAGCTATTAGAGTTATTCTCCATACAATTACCGCAGTTATTCACCATACAATTATTCCAAACGACAGGATCGAGTAGAAGTTTGAATAATAAATAAGCAACAGAGAATTTATAACAATTCTTTTTAATCACTCTTATCTGAAGAGAAACATTAGTTAGCTTGCACAACACAAAATTATATTTGAGTAACTATTTAAAGTACATGACAAAGAATTCTACTGATTTTACTTAAGGTATAAATTTGGAAAAATTATGGTGCAATTTTTAAGGTTGTCAATTATTTTTAAAATACATATTCTTTTTAAAAAAATTCAAGTTTAAATTTTTCAAGCGTTGAATGCTTACCTCCGTTTTCGGAGGACAAACTTAACAAGTCAATTAGTTATAGCTCGGTCTGTATTATTTTTACAGGAACAAAACGCATCTCTTTGATATTTTACAATTTTTTTTATGACAATATAATATTTGTCGATAAAATATATGAATTTCGAATTATTCGCTCCCTTTAAAAAGTATTTCGCGCTTTTCTATAGAAAAAAAATTTATTTCTATAAATGTGGCAAATTTCGGAAAAATTTCATGCATAAAAGTCGCTTCATAGCATGAATAAATCGTCCACCTAAGGTCTGTGCATTCTTTTAATAAATTTTGTATTAACAAGTTTGGCTAAAAGAGTTTTACATACTTCGTACGTACATGAGAGGGAAATCAAATAAAAAAGTACGAACCTTTTGTTATAAATACAAAATTTAGAATGTAAAAAATTTTAACGAAAAGTACAAATTGCTTGTACCAAACTATTTTCGTCCGTTTTAAAAGCCTAAAATTTAATTGCTTAATGCGTAGCAGTTAAAACTGGACTGTGATTGAATGATTTTGTCTACCTCTGCCTCTAGCATAAATAACACGGGTATGGCAACCATGTGTATTGAATTATACCTGACTCAATTGCGAATTTTGTTGAGAATATATAACAGTTGACAATAAATTTATCAAGCCAATAAGAAGTGGAAAAACAAAAATATTATTAACCCTTATGTGAGGACCGAGGTACCTTGGTATCATTTCCATTTTCAATTAAAAGAAAAAGTATATCTTACAGATGTAAATAACTGTGGTTTGCTGACAGCACTCAACTTTTTGTAAACTTTTTTTTTTGGTTCGACCCTCTCAACCCATTTACCATATTTTGAAGAAGCCTTGACATTTTATCCTTATAATGGAGTGACAAGGTAAACGGGTACCTTGTGCATTTTCAATTAAAATAAAAATTATATTTTACGCATTTAAAATACATGTGGAATGCTGATATCTCTCAGCTTATCGCTAACAAATTTTTTTTATGTTTTGATCAACCCATTTACTACATTTTGAAGAAGCTTAAACATATTTTTTAACCAACAACAATTTGGTTGATTACATAATGTAAACTGTATGCAAGTCTGGTTCTTCGTCACTCTGATGGAGGTTTTTTTTAATTGGTCAAATAAAGGTTTTCCAAGAATGTATCTTTCTATTTATTTTGCATGAGTATCATAAAATAACATTAGACAATTATATTATTGTTTCTAGTAATAGGATAAAATATACCGGAATATGTTTTCATATTACATTTAGAAATGGTATAAAATAGAAATAAATATTGATACACATGTGATAATTTTATTTAACTTCCTTATTCCTTAGCGAGCTAAAAAAAAAATAAAAAATTGAAAAAATTACATTATTTATTTTTTTTTAAGTTATATTTTTTATTATCCACCTAGCTATCCCTCCTATTCTAATGTAGTGGGCGAATAACATAATATGTTATTCATATCTAATGAAATATTTAGTGAACATGCATGAAAAAGTTTTACGCAGATACAATATAAGCGTAAAATATTAATAAGGACAATAATTTGTTATATATTATAAAGAAATTTTCAAAATGATAGTCTCGGTTCACAAAATTCTACTCATTTCAAATCATAAAATTTTCAGAATAATACAGTTTAAAAAAATAACATTGTTCAATACAAATGGTTCTTAAAAAACGGGTAAATTATTTTCTTCCAAATGTACATTAAATGTTTTAACCGTGCCAATGTAAAACTCTTCAATGCATGTTTATTATGTACTTCATTAGACATGAATGACGTACTATGTATTGGTTTAGTTACCATAATACATTCGGTGACTAATGAGGGATAGTAATTGGATGTTGTAAGTAGGTGAACACAAATGATAAACAATATAATTTTTCAATTTTCAAGGAATGCATAAACCTAATTTAGAGCAAATATAAGTTTGTTTTTTTTAATTTTTATAAAGAATTATATGTATATATAAAAAATTTATTTATAGAAGTAACGTGATTGCTTCCGACAAATGTTTTATTGATGTCACACATCCATTTCTTGTGTTGATATTTCTTTCGATGAATTGACTTCATAAGCCTGCGGGCCGAAAATTTTTTTATACTTATTTTCATTGTTTATGTATTTTGCAGGTATATTGTACTATTGTAAGCGGTGAGAGAGGTAATTTGACTACTGTAATTTATGTAGACTCTAGGTCGGTATTGATCTCACAATTTCGCACGTTTTGTCGCCATTCCCGTGGTGAAATGTGGGTGATGGATGTTGTAATTAACAAAAAATATATTTGATTAGATTTCTATAATTTTTCAAATTTTTAAATATTAAATTAACTAAAATCTCGTAAAATAAAATAAGTAACCAAGGCACTATGAATTATGTTAGAAATGTAAAAGAAACTTATGATATGTAGGTTAGTTACTAAAAATATGTAAGTTGTTTTTACTGATTTATTTATTCTGAAAGAATATATAAAGAAGTTTTACATAATATTCAAAATTATAATAATAATTAAATAATACCTGAAAGAATAAATTAAATTACAGGTTATTAATACAACTTAATATATCTCTTCTTATAAATTATTACGCACATATGTCAAAAAAAGCATAAACAGTTTACTCTATTGTTCTCTTGGTAACACACAAAACAAATGAAACATATAAAGTCATTTACACCTCCCCCTCTGAAGTCACTTTTTCTGGGGAATAAAGTGACAATTTGCTACTGTGGAAATAATTAGATATTTTCTTTGTTTTTCCACACCCAACCTCATACATGTTAGATGAAATACGCCTTAAAATTGGAAAGGGACCAATTCTGACCCTATCCATTTTCTTACGATTGAGTTTATTACCGTTTTCTACATACACTTGATCTCCTATTTTAAATTCATATATCTTCCTGTTTCTGTCTATTCTTTTTTTATTTAGCTCAAAACTTTTATTCGAATTTCTTATAGCTTCTTCTCGATCACGGGCTAAATTTCTTTTTCCTAAGACTTCAATTGGTGTTATATTAGATATTTTTCCTAATAATAAATATTGTGGTTCGAATTTTGTTGAACTATGAATGGTCTTGTTGTATTCGGCCACACAATCATCCGCTATTTTTGTCCAGGCTCTTCGATCTCCACTATTAATCTTGCATCTGATTCTATTTGTCAGAGTTTGGTTCAGTCTTTCGTTGAGACCGTTTGATTGAGGACAGTCAATTGAAGTAAATATTAATTCAATATTCATTTTCCGTAAATAATGTTTAAGTTCATCAGAATTTATTCCGGTGTATTGATCAGCTAGGATGATATTAATTCTATGCTCTCTTGCAATGGGATCTATCAGTTTTATAAAATCCTTCGCACACTGACCTGTGGTAGTAGAGATCCACGCGTATCGACTGAAATGGTCAACCAATATGTGCATGAACTTCTTATTTGACCTATTTCCACTAAAACCACCTACGGAGTCTATGGACATAATTTGGTATGGTTCCACTGCTGGACCCAGTTTTGATAATAAACCAATGGGTCTGCTTCGACGAGCTTTATTTGCCTTGCATATTGAACAATTCTTGCAAAACTTTTTAATTAATTTATCAAGATTTTTGAAATAATAAAATTGTCTTATCTTTTCTCTTAGTTGGAAAACACCAATATGGCCATAATTTTCGTGAACTCTTTGTATTAATTTCATACCAAATGAAGTAGATACAAATATTCTTGATCTACCCCGTAAATTTTTAAAAGTAATATTATTTCGTTTTTCCGTATTTGTAGCAGTGTTGAGTTCTTGAATATTTTCTTTTTGATCGTTAACTATTTCATTTAATTCTACAAGATTCACTACTTTAATAGCGTCTTCATTTTCAAAATATTCTAAAACCGGTTGTCTTGATAGCAAATCCGCTAATATATTCTCCTTGCCTTTTTTGTATACAATTTTGAAATTGAATTGAGACAAATAATGAATTAAGTCACCTAATATTTCATCCGTTCTTGCTTTAGTTTTTAGATTTTCTAGAGGTTTATGATCGCTGCAAACCACAAACTCTCTTCCAATAACATAATATTGCCAATACTTTATTGCATCCTTAATTGCTTTGCACTCTAAGTGAATGACGTCCATTTTTTTCTCATTCGCTGATAATCTTCTTGAGAAATAGGCAACAGGATGTAGTAAACCATTAGTTTGTGGCTGTTTTAATGTTGCTCCTATACCTTTATAGCTAGCATCAGTTTCAATAATTAATTCTTTGTTCATATCATATATAGCCAATATCGGGGATGAACACAAGTATTATTTTATTAAATTAAAAGAATTTTCACAATCGTCAGTCCATTGAAATTCAACATTTTTTCTAAGTAACCGATGTAAAGGTTCAAATTTTTGAGCACTATTCTCAATGTATTTCAAATAAAAATTTATTGATCCTAATATGCTTCGAACACCTGATTTATCTGTTGGGCGTTTGAGGTTTTTAATTGCAATCAGGTTTTCCTGGGCCGGGGATACTTTATTTTCTTGTATAGTATGTCCAAGGTATTTAACCATCGTAGCACCAAAAATGCATTTTTCTAATTTTAGTTTAAAACCCTCATTTTTCAAAGTGTATAATAACTTTTCAATATGATGAATATGTTCCTGCCATGTCTTAGAAAATATTAATATATCATCTATATAATTGATGGAAAAGTCGTCTAGATTATTTCGTCTTAAGATGTTCGATAATGTACGTTGAAAAATTGCTGGGGCGTTCTTTAATCCAAAGGGAAGAACTTTAAACCTGAACTTGCCAAATTTCGTTACGAATGATGTTTTACCTCTATCTCCTTCTTTTATTGGAATACACCCAAACGCTGAATTTATATCCATAACCGAAAAAAACTTGCAATTAGAAACTTTATCTATCACATCAGTTATTGTTGGAAAAAGGATAACATTCAGGTACAATCAATTTATTTAATTGTCTAAAGTCTATGCAGAGCCTAGTCCTACGACCATCTTCTTTTTTATAAGCCAGAGTAACTGGTGACGCAAATGGCGAATCTGACTCTTCTATTAGGCCCGTTTCCAAAAGTTTTTTCACTTGCTTTTTAATTTCATTTTCATCAGGTATAGAGCACTTATATGCTCGAGCAGTTACGTACTCATTTCTTAACAACTTAATTTCAGCTTCTTTGGAAACTCTTCCAACATCAAATTTCTCAACTGCAAAAATATTCGCGTATTGTTGCAATAAGTTGTAAATTTTTAATTTTCCTGTTTCATTTTCAACGTGATTCAAGTTCACTTTATCTTTTATTGATTCTACGTATTCATTAAATCTCACTTCACTAGAATTATCTAATTCTACTTCTTTATTTTTCTTCTTCTCAAAAGTATCATCTTTAATCTCTTCTAAATTAATTAATTCATCTGGTTTCACTCTTTGTAATACATTCAAATTATCATCTTGTAAAAGTTTAAATTTTGTAATGGCATCTAGGCCCAAAAGTAGGTCATAAGAGAATTTATTATTTTTAACAACGTAAGTGTTAAGTTTGTTTGTTAAAGTTCCTATTTTTAAGGTGATGTTTGCCCGGGCTGTGCAGAAATTCAATCCATTAATTGTTTGGAATACATCTTTATGTCTAAGTAAATTCAATTTTAAAGCGTCTACAACTCTTTGATTAATCAAACTTACATTTGAACCACTATCATAAACCGCTTTAATTTTCATTTTATTGTCGACAATCACGTTTAATTTTATTAATGGATTCAATTTCTCCAGGCTATTTAGTTTAAATATTCATCATCTATTTTAATATTCATCGTCTCATTTGTTTCATTCTGAACTTCATTTAGATTTACTTGTTTCTTATTTATTGATAAATTTTTATTTCTACATTCTGTAACCGGATGGAATCGATTAGGCCATCCTAACCCCTCACATATGGTACAAGGTTTCTTTTGTACATCATTTGATTTTTTTTTAACTTCATCCATTTTTTCTTTTGATTTTTCATTTCGCTTATCCGTGTTTAAATTAATTATTGTTTGTTTTTTATTGAATGAATCATCTAATATTCTTAATTCAGTAAAAAGTTCGCCAATAGTTTTTATGTCTTGACGATCTAGTTTGTTTTGTACTTCTATGGGTAGTCCAACTACAATCATGTTTATACGTGAAATTTCTGTACCGTTTCTCTCCATTTCTAAACATAGTCTTTCTTTACTTAACGCGTAATCAATTAACGAACCTCCTAGAAATTTATAACTATGTGCTTTCCTGACTTTTGTCCATCCTTTATCCTCAAATACTGTTAAAAAAGATTCCCTCCATTTCACCCAATCTACTAAACCAATCTTTTTTAAATTAGATTCGTACCAGTCTTTGGACGAACCTACTACAAAGAAGCGAAGAATTTCCACCCTTTTTGAAGCGTTTCTTACGTTATGTCTATCACATTCTTCTTCAAACTTATCCAACCATTCTGTCGAATTTACTTTTCTATCGAATTTTTCCAAAATAAACTTTTTTTCAACTTCATATAACTTCAAGTCAGCACGATTCAATTTTAATTCCAATTCTTCGATTTTTTTAATTAAAATATTGTCAAATTCAGTTTGTCCCAATCCACTGTCTTCTAAAGATGAATTAATTTCTTCTAATGGAATATCTTTGAAACGCATATTCCCGTCATCATCAAAATATTCTTCTTTTAATTCGTCATCAATTTTTACAGCAATTTTCCGAAATCCATAAATCGGTTTAATAGCTAAAACAGCTCTCTTAACCGCTGATTTTTCAAATAATATTTTGTGATCGTTTAAATTTTGGTACTCTACAGGTAGTGTATACCACAATGTTTTATTTTCTGATAATCCAGCTAATTCAAAATCTTTTTCATTCCTCTTGATAATGTGAACAAATAATTTTAACTCTTTTTTTTCAGCCATTTTTGATTTACGTATTTAATAATTGTAATTTAATTTGTAAGTTGTTTTTACTGATTTATTTATTCTGAAAGAATATATAAAGAAGTTTTACATAATATTCAAAATTATAATAATAATTAAATAATACCTGAAAGAATAAATTAAATTACAGGTTATTAATACAACTTAATATATCTCTTCTTATAAATTATTACGCACATATGTCAAAAAAAGCATAAACAGTTTACTCTATTGTTCTCTTGGTAACACACAAAACAAATGAAACATATAAAGTCATTTACAAATATTATTCTTAAAATCAGTAACAAATACTATATTAAAAAAATAATATAAGCATTATGTATTAAAAAAACATAATCAATAAAAAATATTAATCATTATCAGATTCCTCGCCATTACCTTCACATTCAGTAGAGTCTGACAACAAATAATCCTCTTCATGAAATTCTTGTATTGATAATTCGGTTGGTTTAGATGTTATTGAAGGTGGGACAATTAACTGCAGAATCTCCGCTAGCAAAGAATTAAACTTCTTCGGCAGTAAACAGGATCGGCACTAAACAGACGCATTGTCAAAGGATCTGTATTCGTAGTAATACGTGGCCGCTTAATGGTGTGTCCCTCACGGAATCTACGACTTACTTAAACTGTAGATATAATGAATATACTGGAGACTACATAATAAGGTAAGCTTTTTTGTTTAATTGTCTCAGAAATATTTCGATGCCCTTCCTTTCTGGTGGCTAATTCTGCAGCTGTAATTAACTCACTTACAGATTGAGTCGTCAACACATCTACCACTCTTTGCCTCTTATTTTTCATTGATCGAGTCACCAATGGACCTTTTGAGTCGCCTTACAGGCTGACGTCTGGAGGAAGGTGAAGAGCACGGCTAGTTCTGAAGTGTTGTGTCATCAGGTGTCGAGTTTTATTTCGGTTGTTTTGCTACCATTTGTGTGTGGTAGTGTGTTGTAATTAAAAGTTGGTTTGTTAAAGGTTTGGTTCTTGGATAAAATAAATAATCTTACAACAGCGCCTTTAGTGATCTATAATTGATTATCAATCAACTAGCTTATTGGCCGGAAATGTAGATGTCGTTGCCTTTTAATGATTGGTGCCGCACTGGGATTATTTTGTTTTAGTAGTTGTTTTAAATTTGAGAATAGATTTGAATATATTTATATTTGGATATTTATTGTGGAAATTAGTGGAAATCTATTCTGGGCCCATTTATGAGTGACACAACATTATGCGAAACTTGATACTTATAAGAATAGAATATAGAAATTTTATTAAACAGGTTTATTTTTCGACTTGAAGTTGGTAGTATGAAAATTTGATTGACTTCACTTGATAACCAAACTGTTATGTCTAATTGTTATCGCATGTTAAAATTTTGTGAAAAGAAATCAATCCACAATGGAAATTCTGAATTTTAGAATAATTATAGATTTCCTTTTATTTTCAATAATAAGGATTATTACCCTTTTGGAGGTACCGCCATTTGAATCGGAATCCAATTATTCTATATGCAAAATTTTGTGAAAGAATCAATCCACAATTGAAATTCGGAAGTTTAGAATAATTATAGATTTCCTTTATTTTCAATAATGGGGATTATTATCCTTTTGGAGATACCGCCATTTGAATCGGAATCCAATTATTCTTGTTCCAAGATTCAATTAGTTGCAATTTATTGTGAAGTTTCGAGGATTTATAGCGAGGTAAGAAAACAATCCATAACTGAAATCAGAATTTTATAGAGTAGTTAAAGATTACCTTTTATTTTCAATTATGTGGATAACTATCCTTTTGAGATACCGCCATTTGAATCAGCAATCCAATTACTCTAATATTCCAAATTCCAATTAACACAACATAATCTTTGTAAATTTATCATTTTTATTAAATTTTAGATATACATGTTCGTGACCACGTTTTGGGCCATTAATTTTAAGGTACAATTTTATTAAATTAATACATGCTTGATTTAAACAATTATTAGTTGTAAGATGAATACAACAATTATCGATTTAGATATTGATCGTACGAATTTTGATAAAAGAAGAGGCTGTTTTGATTCACCTTTCCATCCACATCAACTCGGATATGTTTTATGCCCATGCGCAGGTAAAATTTTAAATTTTATATATGAACAATGTTATGTAACATAACAGAAGAAAGGACAATATTTTTAAATTACGCAAAGAGTATTAAGTATTTCTATCATAATACTTCTGGTACACTAAAATTGTGAGAGATTTAACATAAAGAATACATAAAAATAGTGCACATACCTTCAAAAAAATGATCCTTCACGAAAATCCCTTTCCACTAAACTACAAATCTTAAGAGCTAATCTGCAACTTATTTGCAGATGCAAAACAACTTATGTTATCACTGTAATTTCAAAAACAAACTCCTACCTAAGTGGGATGTTTATCCCAATGGTATTTTGGAATTTGGTACCTTGAAAGGGTTGTTTACTTCACGTACCTATCTTTTCTTTTGAAATTGTGTTAAGACTTCTGCCCCGCTGGCTTGTACTAAACAAAACACTATGCGCCCCGTATTAATGATATTTTTTATGACCTTTTAAGGAATTTCCTAGACTGTTGATTGCTGTATCTAAATAATCTGTATGATAAATAAGAATATTAAATTAGAATAACTTCCGAAGCGATGGTGCAAAATTAATATACAAATATTACATAAGAAAGGAGATGTAAATAACCCTGAAAACTGTCGTAGAATTGCTCTTAGCAATACTTCTGCCAAGCTTTTCACCAACATAGTTGTCCGGAGATCAAGCGCGGTGTCAGATTTAAATAATTTTTTTACGGAGTCAGAATCATACTTTAGACGGAATAAAGGCTGTATGGACAATATATTATTTCTTGTTACCTTCATCTAATTGCAGCTTCGACTTCCAGGTAGACGAGTTTATTATTTACTCGTCGACTTCAAAAGGGTCTTTGATTCTCAGAACTACTCTTAGACTTTTAATAAAGTATTTTCTTTCGGAGTCAGTGGGAAGATTATTTCCATCTTAAAGAATCTGTATGACAATGCACCTTTCAATGTTAAAGTAGATGATGATTTCAGGAAGGTGTTTTTCTTAAATGGAGGCGTATTGCAAGGTGAAGCGTTGAGTCCGTGTCCTTTTCCTGCATTTATTAACGACATCGAGAGGCTTTTTTAGCTGCAATGGAGTATTTGGTCTAAATTTGGACGCCCTCAACGATATTCCAATGCTTTCGTACTCCAATGAATCTCGTTGCTCTGGGTGGTAACTATTCGGATCTAATCAAGAAAATTCCATTCCTTTCCTATTCTGCTTATACCAGCTTGGTAGTCAATCTTGTTCTCTCGAATACACTTCTCGTGTTTAACTAGCTTTTTCCGAGCGAGAGCTAGTGCACGTATCTTTTCAATGTTTCGCTGCTTGATAGTGAGCAGGATACCCTTGTTGAGTGTGTGGTGTTGGTGCCAGAGTTCACGCGCGAAGGCTCGCAACTTTAGGGTGAAGGGTTTACCAGCTTTCTGGTACTCTAACACACACTCGATACGTGATACCGTCTGTCGAAGAGGGGTCAACTTGGAGTCAAGTTGCTCAATACGCTTGCGTGTTTTCTCCTCGGCTGTCTTAGTAGACTTGGGGCAGGAGAAAGAGCACACATTGCAGCATAGACTGAGCTTTCGATTTCGAGTAGGCTACTTGTGTGATTTAGATGATCGTTGACGATCTGGTTGATTAAAGCAAGGTCTTGTGCTTTGGAAAACGTTTTGCGGTACTTTGGACGTTTGCGTTTGGAAAGGTCATTATCGGTTATGAACAGGATATTTTGAAACCGTTCTTTAAGCACTTCCAAACGAGTGTTTGGTGGGACAGCAGGAAGGATCGGAGTTTCTTCTACGCTCGCTTCCGTGGTCGAAGTGAGTGGCGTGGCTGTTTCCGCCGTTAACACAGGTAGTGCTGGGATATCTCCGAGTATCAGAGGCGTAGGTGGCGAAGCCTCTAACACAGGTGGTGGCGGGGTATTTTGACATACCCGATCCTGTGTCTCAGTATCAGATCTCTCACTCTCTAATACTGGCTCATCCTGAGATATTCCATCCTGCGTCTCAGCGACTAATGTCTCACGTGTAGAATGAACTACACCAATAGCAGCAGGCTCTATCTCATCACCTCAATTCACTTCCGCTTGCGTAGTCCTGCATCGTTTCTCTTGTCCTGTTCGGGGTTTGTCAAATCCGGTTTTTTTGAGACGGGATACTTGATCGCGTAGATGTGGCGAATTCATATAGGAAAGTTTGGGATGCTTTTCGCACCAGAGGGTGTGCATCCTGCCCATATAGCCACGTCTCGATGGTTCACTTGCTTCGTAGCAAGTGAGCAGGTCAGCCTTAAGTGCCTTCGTCCATTGAAAGCGCTGAAGATGACTGTTTTGTGTGCTCGCTCGACTTTCTTGAGAAGTGCCTTGAGATGGCTCTTCGTCCTTAGCGGCACGTCTAGTCTCCGGGACTAGCCTGGGATACAAAGCCAAATTTGATTCGTCCCTTATATCCGTGAGAGCTACCCCCTATAGGTAAGGTAAAATTGGGAAAAATCTTAATAAATAGTTAAAAATCAGATAAAAATTTATATAATTTAAGATACATACAAATTTTTTTGATAATTGGATTACAATAGATTTTTTATAAAAGTAAATTTAAATATATAATAAATTGGTAAATTATTAACAAGAACTCTCTCTTACGTTTGGATATCTCTAAGTCCGTCCATAGATTTGACTGCACCGTAATTAGCAGGTTTTACAACTAATAATATAAAACTGAAGAGTTTTTTTTTTTTGTTAGTTAAAAATCGAAATTCCACGGTTACAGAATTGTTAGGATTTGAAAGTGTACAAAGTACACTAAGACCTTACCATTGGTAGTGCGCACGTGTTGATCTTTTATGACAGTTCTGCGTATGGATTGGCCCAAAATAGTAACACTGGGCATACTGAGATCTTATGTTATGGCACTTCGCATTTTTAGACTTCATACCAAAATCCCCACCAAACGCAAAAAATTCCATCTTTCTTGCATGAATAGAAGTTAAAAGGATAGCTCACGGACTTTTGATCATTTCTTAGGGGGTAGAAAGGAAAAATTCATTTTTTTCGAATTTAATTCTTAATTGGTTAGTTGTATTTGTTTACAACACACTCATGTATATAATTTTTATTTACCGTCAAAGTCTCTCGACTCTAACTAACGTATTTTTATTACGATATAAATCGCATAAATTATAGTACACAAAAATATCTTGTCGAGTCAATCTCAATTAAGGAAAATTGACAAACTCGACCATAGTTGCTCTTGACACAGAGTGAATTTTTTTCAAATCATTGAATTTTTACTTTTGTTTATTAGTCAACATAAACTAATTTTATTTATTATTTGTGTTTGTTTACTATAGTCCATGTACACAATTTTTATTTATCTTCAAAGTCTCTCGATTATAATTCAAGTGTTTTTATTATTATACAAATCGCGTAAACTCTTAATAAAAAAAAATATTTTCCGAGTCAAGATTAATTAAAGACAATGAAAAAAATTTTAGCCATTCAGATTGGATCCCATCATTATTACTACGCAACTGCGTACTTTTAGATCTTATGTATTGGTAGTGTAACTACGGACTTTAAATTGGTGGTGCGCACAGATAGATCTCACATAACAGTTCTGCTGATGGGTTGATCTTGATCATTACAACTGCGCACATTTAGATCTTATATATTAATAGTACGAGTAAGTTGATCCCATATGATATTTCAGCACATGAGTTTACCTACATATTACATCTGTATATACAGGACCCTTTCATTTTTAATATATCGGTACTGCGCGCAGGCTGATCTCATATAATACTTTTGCGCATGGGTTATCCTGAATATTATAACAGTCCATAGATATGCCTCACACTATCGTTTTCAGTGGAAGCGCTTAAAAACATTAAGTTTTACAAATAACCTCTACATTTGCATTGAATGCAAAAAACGCATGTTTCTAGCGTATAAGCATGTAAAGTTGTAAATGGGTAAATTTTTGGGTTGTTTTGTTTCCATTTACAAAGCAGTGGCTATATAAAAAAAAATTAGGTTTAAAAAATAACATTAGTCTCAAGACATTCCCCTTCAAATTCAGGAAATTCCACCTTTCTTGCTTGAAAAGAAGTAAACAGTGTAACAGGTAACTGAAACCTTTTTCCCTATTTCTTGGGGAGAGCGATACAAATTTTAATTGACCTCTTAATTTGTAGCTATTTAGCGTTAAACGAAACGAAAAATCGCATCTTTCCAGCTGGTAAAGGAGAAAAGAAGGGTGGTTTTTGAAGGTGCTACCCATTTGTGAAGAGTGGCGAAAGAAAAATTTATGTTTTTCATATAATAATTTCATTCCGTCATTGTTCCACGTCAAATGGAAAAATCGAAAACCGAAAGTCAAAGTTCCAGTATTAGGTATGTTTTTCCCATTTTTGAGGGTTGCAACGCCGGTAATCAAATTTTTGAACTATTATCTAAATTTAGTAATATATTTGGTCGATTAGTGAAAATCCCTTTAAAGGAGGCTTAGAACAAAAAAACGTAATTTTGGGGGGTGTTATTACGATTTTTCGTGGTTTTTTAATGCAAAAGTTGAAGTGTTTCTCATTTTCCACACTGTTTTAGTTTACACTTTTTTTATAATTTTATAGAATAACACAAATCAGATGAGTGAACATTACTATTTACAACTTTACAATAGCCCAATCTACAATTGCAGTACGTAGTAAACTGTAGTCTATGTTTTATTATTATTAGTATTGTTATACCATACTATAGACATGTTTGTTGTTTCCAAATTACCAAAGTATAAATAAAATCCATATAGTAGGACCACCGTAAATAAAGTGAATTCGTTTACTGACTGCGTATTATGGACAGACAACAAGAAGGATGGATTGACATACGAGCATGGACTAATTGGTGGTTTTAGGCCAATACCAACCATTACCAACATTTTGCATATAATAAGTATCTTACATAAAAATAAAATAAAAAATTGAATTTTATATATTTATTATTTTTCTATTAAAATAAATATTTTTTATTTTATTTTCATGTAAGATACTTATTATTTTTAATGTAAGGAAATAAACCAACCTTCGAGGGCATGGGCCTGTTACCAAATTAAGGACTAATTATGCGATGAAAGGGTGGTTTGAGTAATGTTAGAGCTCTCAGACACTCTTTACTAACTGCCTGAAATTATGCCTGAAAAAAGTTGGAACCGATAATCGAAGCTTGCTCGGGGGAAAGCTAGTAAAATTAATCTTATTCAAATAACACATCAATAAAACACACTTGCGTAGTTTTTATATTAATGCAAACGAAATACATTAATGCGACATCAATAGATGATTTGATGAGATTTGCATATAAATTAATACCATTACATTCCACTTTTATATCATTTACTTCGTATATCATTTACACAATACAAGTGAACCATTATTACTATTATCATTGTACTGCACATATACCCACAAATTTTGCAAAGAATTTTACCATTAGTTAGCATTTAAAGATATTTTTAGAAAATTTCATCATCTGTACAAATAAGTAACTCCATTTCTCTAGAAGGAAATTCGGTAATATCTGTTTAGTACAATATCGATATTTATTTTACGATGCGATGTTGTATGAAGCTACACACAATTATTAACAGTCATTACCTCATACCACATTTATCCAAAACTATATAGTATTTAAATTACATTCAATAATTAAGTTAAATCAAAATTATCTCTCATTTTGCATTTACAATTTTATGAAAAATGTGTTTTCCATTTTTTTATTTTCAGTACTAAATTCTAGTAATTATTATAAATTTTGTATATGATTCTTTAAGGACGTTCATTTACCACCCTCTTTTGTTATTTGCGTTCATTGAGAAACAGTGTAAAATTTTAAATGAATGGAAAGCTTAAAAATATTGTTATATTCTGAAAATTAAGATAATAATTAATTTTAGATTTTATTTTTGAGAAAAATCGATTTATATTAATTAATAAAAATAATTAAAAATTGATTAAAAAAATAATGTGACTATGCACGTGCCACGACTCGTTGCCATACTTGTGACGATCTAATGTTGAAACCATTTCATAACAGTGCACCGTTTACGACTATTACACGTTACTTGAAAAAAATCTTGCAAATTTACTGCTAAAAACCGATTTCTAAAATTAATTCTTACTAGGTATGTGTGAAGCAGGATTTATAAAGGCAAATTCCGATAATATTCCTGATGTTGATATATTTATGATAACCAATTTAAGCTGATGTTTGAGGTGCCAAGACATCAAGGTAAGTCTGTTTAAAATTAATATCATATATCAAAGTCACTCTTCATCGTAGTTAAAAGGATGCTAATGAATCCTAAGTTCAAACGCAGAGTAGTCAACCGGTAAAGAATAAAATCGAAGAAAATCAATGGTTTTAAAAGAAGGAATCAAGCGCCGACTACTCACTCTTGACCGTTGCATACATTGTATTGACATTAGCTAGGGATTTTTGGAAAATAAAAAGGCACTAGATGTCTTAACCCCATTGAATGAGAAAGTAATTTTTCTCTGAAAATAAAAGGGTGACAGTCAGAATTTTGAAGATAATAAATAAATGAATAAATGGTAAGTTTATTTAAAACTTTTATTATATATATATAATAACTTTTATTATATATATATATATATATATATATATATATATATATATATATATATATATATATATATATATATATATATATATATATATATATATATATAAGTTTAAAGTACTCAGTGGAGTTTTATTTAATTTAATTTACATGTGTGTGTGTTTGTTTTTATTTTCGTCAATTGATAAATTTTTATTTACAATTGATGAGTGAATTTTTTGAAATAATAATGATAGTTTGCAACAAATACAAATGTTAAATTGTAATTCAGCATGATGTAGCGAAATACAATGAAACAAACTAAATATTTTAATAGTGAATAATTTAAAGTTGTGACGCGTTTAGATGAATTTAGTTTACCAGTGGTTTAGTTATGTTTCGCAGTTATGTAATGGATCGTGGTTGATAAAATTAAAAGTCAATAATGGACGAACATTAGACAAGAGAACGATGAGCCGAAAAGAAACTCTAGTATGGATCAACTATCCAGTAGCACTCGCATTTAAAGGTGTTGCCATTTAATGCCAACGGGCTACACAGAAACGGATTTAATTGTTCTCGAAATAAATTGAAGACGATAAGGTTTTTCATCTACCAAATATTACAAAATACAAAACATAACTATTACAAAATGAAATTTACCTAAGGTATTATTAAATTTCAGACGAGCTTAAACCAATTCCAGGCCTAATTACCACGTGGTTCCAAAGGTGTTGTTGTGGATGTTGCGTTGGCCCAATATGGAGGTGAAATGGATCCGATGTTGTTGGTTCATCAATAATTGCTTCCAACTCGACGTGTTTGTGTATCGTAAGCCATGTGGCTGGTGATGGAGTTGGTTCCAGTTCACGATTACGATGATGTTTTATAGTGGTGAGTACTCCATTGATGTTCTCTTGATGTTAATTGTGTCGATGATGTTCGCAGACTCCATTTAATATTGATTGAGTAAATGATGGTACGATACTTCTTTAAATGTTGTTTGAGTCGAAGGTGTTCGTAGACTACTCGTTGACTTGAGATGTTACTTAAATCGTTCCTGGTATTTATCAACAAGACTAATTTATCAACACAAATTCTACGATTATCTTTCATCTTTGTTTTATTCGTAATATTGGAGCTGTTTGTCAAATTTGTAGAAAATATGTGATGGCACCCTATTTTTGCACAGGTGGTTGCAAACATGCATTAGCATTACCAATGTAGATACATTGCTAGTACAAGTGATCCAATTTGCCAAAAGCCAACAAATAAATTATCCAATTGGTAAATTAAATTTTGATGTAGAATACAAAAAAGTTTACAATTTGTCATTGCATCGACTTATTTTTGATTTTAATCAAAGTGCTGATTTGAAGGTTAACAAATTTTTAGAGTTCGCTAAAACTGAAATTAAAGAAAATGTACGTGAAGAAGCTGAGCAACTATCCAAACAGCAAAGGGAATGTGCAATTTGGCATGAGCTTCGTTATGGACGAGCTACCGGATCAAAGTTTTATGAACCTTCTCATTGTAAAACTGGTGATGGTTCATTGGTTCAACAAATCCTTGGTGTGAGTAAAGTTCACGAGACAAGTGCTGTGACACGAGGAAAAGAATTGGAAAAATAAATAATGGAAGTTCTGGAGAAAGAATTAAAAGTACAAATGACACGTCCGTGTATATATCTTGTACCTAGTCATTCAGTTTCTGCAGCAGTATCAAGATATATATATTAATACAAAATGCATATAACAAAATTTCATAATTCATTATGGATGTTTGAATATTATTTATTTAACAATTCATGCTTTATAACAATTGACACATCTTTCCCCTTAAATTAAAGCTACGTAAAATATACCATAATATTATTCTTGAAATAGAAAAATATATGGCAAATATAGAAAAGCAGTTTCAAATTTTATCGATCAGTGATTATATAATTCTAAAATTAAGGGTGAGTGGCAACATTTTCCGTTAAATTATACTCGTAATTATACACTGTTGAGAATTAGCTTAGAAACTACAATACATTTTAAAAATTTATATAAAATTAGAAAATTATAGCACCAATGCCAAACATTTTTGAACCTTCAAGCGCAGATATTAAGAAAATTTTCGATTTCGTCGATTATAACGAGTTTATGATGATAGCAAAAGGGTAATGAGCGAGCAAATATAGTAAATTTCTGAACTAGATATGCTACGGTTGAAGAAACCCGAAAGGAGTTCGAAGATTTCATCCATAAAATAAACGTATTATCATTGGATCAAATTCCTATTGGACCAAATTATACAGTTATATAGTATACAATAGTAAGGTAATACGAGGATAAACGTTTATTGGCTACAAGTTATTAAGATAAAATTATTCATTTAAAACCATTGCATATACGAATCACCGAAATTTCTTTAGTCAGTTTGATGCGGCTGTCCGGACTCTTAATAGATTAAACATTGACGATTTGAGTGTCTATACTTTTGCATATGTGGCTCTAAAAAAAGTAGATATTAAAATAGATTGTTTGAGAATACTCGCCGTGATTCATCATTGCCTTTATATGCGGACGCAATAAAATATGTAGAAGAACAATCTAAAATTTATTCACGCTGGTCCTATTTTAATATAATTGCATATCTCACATCAGATTTGGGATATCTATGTACAACTAATCTCTATGTAATAGTAATTATTATCATGAATCCTGATCCTTAGTTATATTCTAAAAGCAAAAGCCATTCCAACTGCTTGGCTTTCGCAAATAAACGGTAAAACAAAATATGATAAGATGAATTGTTTTAATGTTTAAAAATTAAATCAATTGAATTTTTTATCATCGGTACAAATATCATGGGTATTTTATGCTAATAAAAACGTGAGGCAGTTATTAAACATATAAAAAGTCTGTTGCATTTACTTTGCTGATGCCAATTATTGAGAATTAAACATTTAAAAAAAATAAGATAATGTTTCCCCCGTAGATGTTTCAAAGTCGAATTTTTTTAAACTAAAAGCCGATTTTTTAATGGCGTTACAGACATTATTTACATACAGGGTGTCTCGTAAGTACCACACGCTTTGGTTATATCAGGTAGAAAATAAAATTCTAAGACGAATAGTCCATCTTGTTCTATTTTTTTATCCGATGCATGGATACTTAGCTATCAGTTAAAATAGGCAGCCAATCAAAAGCATTGTAATTAAAAATTAAAAACCACGTGCCTGTGGCTGAGACTGATTAATTAAAAACCACATCAGGAATGTAAAATAAGCTCGTTTCCCAGCAGCAAAGTGGAAGAATGTATTTGGGGGGTTAAAAGAGGGTTGGAAATTATATTCTTCTATTTTCTGACTAAAGTTGCGGTCAAAATGAAATGTATTCAACAGTAGATCACGCCAAAATCTAGAAGTTTTAAAAATCGTTTTTAATATAATCTCTAAAATTCCGAGAAAATGGTGAAAAACCGTCTTTTTTTGTTTTTTCTCATTTCTCCAAAAATAGTCCCAGTTAAATGAAAATTATGGAAATAATGTCTGTTTTTGTCAATAACTAAAATTTTTTCAAGTAAAACTATCGTTTTTGAGATATTCAAATTTCTCGTTGAAAACACATTTTATAAACTTTATATAAACTTTGAAGGATCGTACCTCAGAATGAAAGAATTTTTGAGAGTTGAGTCCAAAAGAACTTTTGATCAGCATAATCTAACCTTCTTTTATCCATGCATATTCTTAAAAAAATGTTTGGCGAAATCACAAATCAATATATCATGTAGGCATAGCCTTTAAAGGACTATAGCTAAGAAGAGAAGTGGTCATGGAAGGTTGAGCCCATAAGAACTTTTGGTTAGGTATGTTCAAAACTTCTTTAATCCATAGTTTTCAAAAAAGTTTAACCGAAAACAAAAATCAATTTATTGTTTACGGGGTCCTTTATTGACTAAGACGAATGTAGACGTATAAAATTATGTCAATTGCTTTCTACTGAAAAAATACCGGAAATTGTTGGATTCTAAATTGACTAAGGTTTATCAGCGTAATCTAGCGATTTCACATATCCCTAAAACAATAAGCCATGGTAAAGGTCAGACAAGTAGTGCTGTTGCGTTCGGCGTGGACTGTAGTCGTTCTACTACTAGTCCAATAGTGAAATTAAAAACATATTTCTAATAAATCCCACTCACCTTGGTTTCCCGCGTACAGGATGTATTAATTGCACTGCACTTTGGTTATATAGGTTTAAGGATGGATAGAGGGATAAAAGGGAGATCTATTACAATATTTTAATGTAATTTCACTATTAGGCGGTTGAAACTATATTAAGCGGTTGAAACTATATTTTAATACTCGATCTAAACTAAACGTGAACTAACTATTAAGCGGTTGAACTCGATCTGAACTCAATTTTAACTAACTTTTAACTCGATCGAAAACTAAATTGTAATTAACTTTTAACTAACAAAATAAAAATTATTTTTCTATAAAATTATATAAGCCTTTGCGTTTATTTTGGAAAACTATAGTTTTCCGTAAATGAAAACAAAAAAAATAAACAAATAAAAAATATGATTCTAAAATCCTAAATACTAACAAAAAAAATTAGCGTAAAGAACTATATTTGATTACCCCGAACAAGTTGAATAAACAAAACACAAACATTTTGAAAACACTTAATTATTGCGTGGGTAAAGGGCATAATTTAACTACAGGACGTTTATAACATCCCGATTTTGTGCAAACGGATGCTATACGAATAATACCATCAGTACCAGGATACACTTCCTCAATTATGCCCATAGGCCAATGTAAAGGTGGCAAGTTATCTTGCTTCAATATCACTAATTGTCCAATTTGAACTGGGCATGCAGGAGTGTTCCATTTCTGACGTACCTGCAGTGTACTGAGATATTCCTCCTTCCAACGCTTCCAGAATGACTGAACAATACCATCCAATAATTGTTTACGATCCAAATGACTAAGAGATTCATTCGAAAAATCAATCGCAGGCAGCGATTTTAGCGGAGTCAAAGTTAGAAAATGGGCGGGTGTTAATATTTCTGGATCAGATGGGTCATTACTCAACCAACAAAGAGGTCGTGAATTAAGTCAGCTCTCAATCTGCGGTAGTATGGTGGAGAATTCCTCATATGACAAAATTTGCGAGCCGAGAATTTTATGCAAATGGGTTTTGACACATTTGACGTTCGATTCCCAAATACCACCCATATGGGCGGCTGTTGCCACGTCAAACTTCCATTCAATTTTGTTTTTCAAAAGTTCAGCCTTCAAAACGTTTGTATGTTCGGTTGATTCTAAAAATCTATAAATTTCGTCTAATTTCGATTTGGTACCTATATAATTCGTCCCTTGATCCGAAAACATCGTTGAGATAGGGCCCCTACGTGCCAAAAATCTTTTAAACGCGGAAAGAAAAGTAGGTATGGATAAATCGGAAGCCAATTCCAAGTGTAAGGCCTTAGTCGTCATACAAACGAATAGACAAATATATGCCTTTTGGCTTTTGACCCCACGATTTCGACTAATAGTTATATTAAAAGGTCCAGCGTAATCCGTCCCTGTCATAATAAATGGTTTAATTTGTGGAAGTACTCTAAAATCGGGTAAGTGAGCCATATATGGATAAGTGGGTTTTGGCTTTGTCCTCGACCACAAAGTATCCAATATTTTTGTCGTATGAGAGACAACAATAAATGCGGACCTGTATGCAAATTATTCTTATGATAATAATCTATTAAAATATTTACAAAATGATCTTTTTTCGGTAGAAGTACAGGATGCTGATGTGCATAAGGTATAGAAGCGTGTTTCAATCTACCACCAACGCGTAGTATATCATTTTCTAAAAAAGGTGATAGATTTTTTAATCTATTCGAACAAATACGATTATTTTTTAAAGCTAGTATATCGTCTTTAAAATGAATATTTTGTACGACACGAATTAGAGCTTGTTCTGCAAATTCTAAATCTTTTAAACTAAAATATTTTGTAATTGGTAATTTTTTGATAAACCGAAAAACTATAACGGTGGAGCGTAATAATTTCAACCATGAAGAATGCTTTTGTATTAGGGTATATAGATGATGATCAGGGGTTTGTACTGTTCCTGGACAGGAAACTATTTTTTCTTCAGGAACGTTTGACACATTCTCTATATCTACGAACGATTTAATTGGCCAATACTCTTCATCTAATTGCAACCACGATGGACCAAATATCCAGTCCGTTTGAACTCCAAGAAATTTTTCTGGAGTCATGCCCCGTGATATTCCATCAGCTGCGTTATTTAACCCTTCAACATGATACCAAACGTTGGTAGGTAAATAATCTTGGATTTTAACAACACGATTCGCGATAAAAGTTTTCCATCTATGAGGAGATGCATTAATCCAATGTAAACCATCGAATCCGTAAATGCGAATATTTTAGTTATGCGACAACGATCGAAGAAAGTATTCAAAACAAAACTCATTAATTTTGCTAACATAACACAAGCACAAAGTTCTAAGCGCGCTAGAGTTTCAACTTTCAGCGGTGAAACTTTCGACTTCGCACAAATTAATACAGTTTTAATTGATTTATTTTGATTCGATACAGACCGCAAATAAACAGTACACGCGTACGATGTTTCACAAGCGTCCGCGAAACCAATAAGCGTTAATATAGAATTTTCAAATCTACCTAAATGTCGCGGAATCGAAAATCGTTCTAAAAGTGGAAGTTCTATTTGGAATTTCATCCATTGATTTAATAAATAATCAGGAGGGGTTTCATCCCAACCTATTTTAATGGACCACAATTTCCTTATAAATAATTTTGCATATAATGGTCTGAACTAGTCGACCATTTCATACCTAATACCTTTAAATAATTTGAATCGAAATCTATTAAATTCGTTGTGCTTTGGGTCTTAGGTAGTTGAGTAAGTAATTATTTTGAATTACTGGACCATTTAACTAAGCTAAAACCACCCGCTTCAAAGACCTTTACTAATTGAGCACACAAACTTTAGCTATTTCAAGATTAACTGTACTTGAAACTAAATCGTCAATATACATATCTCGTAAAACAATTTCAGTAGCTTGAGGATATTTGATAGCCTCGTCCATGGCTAACTGACGAATTACACGTAAAGCTAAAAATGGCGACGGTTTGACCCCGAAGGCTAAAGTTGTCAACTCATAAGTTTCGATATTTTCAGAGGATTCAAATCTATATAATACACGTTGAAACCGTGTGTGTTCCTGACATAAATTAATTTGTCGATACATTTGCCGTATATCCGCGGTGAATGCTATCTGATTTAATCTAAAATTTAGAAACATTCCAAGAACATCTGTCTGTAATTTAGGCCCTGTATGTAATACGTCATTTAATGATAAAGATGAATTTGTTTTGCAACTTGCGTCAAACACTATTCTCAATGGAGTAGTAGTACTATCTACTTTAAATACAGGGTGATGGGGTAGATAATAACCACTTTTATCAGATATGCAATTATCGACCAATTTGCGCATGTATCCTTGAATCAAATAATCATTAAATGCATCATTGTATTGTTTTCGAAGTTGTGGTGATGCATCTAACTTTCGTTCTAACCAAATAAATCTTTTTATGGCACTACTATAAGAGTCCCCTAAATTCGAAGGATCTTCTTTAAAAGGAAGAGCTACGGAATATCGACGTGTAAAATCTCTAATATACGTTTTTGTGAAATGCTTTTCACATTATTTTCACTATATTTTCTGGGCTATCTATTTTACCCATTGGAACTTCTTCGATTTCGCAGAATTTTTCTACTATTTGTTGTTCAATTTGCGGATCAATCAAAGTACAGAAACTTTGACATAGGTTCAAGTCATCTAAAATGGGCGTTTTACCCATTATTACATATCCTAAACTAGTTTGTAAACCAAATGGTAAGTCAGGAGCAGCCGAAACCTTTCCAATTCCAATCAATTTTGGAAACCATTGTGCCCCTAAGATTCCATCAACCTCACGACATTTATCAAACTCACTATCTGCTAAAGGTAATTCCCTCAAATAATCAAGGTGTTTAGTATTTACATGAGCGGTAGGTAGTTTATCCGTAATTTTATCTACAACCCACGCATTTATAACACACTGAATTTGCGAATTAAACCTAGAAGAAATTGCGATATTTTGAACTTGTCCCCTAACGTAATGTGGGTTAGCTCCTATTCCAACAACTGATGCGTGTATTCTATTAATAACTAAACCTAATCTTCTACAACATTTTTCAGTTAAAAAATCTCCTTGACTTGCAGAATCCAGTAGAATGCGAATGGAATTACTTTTCCCATTAGGTAGACAAACTTTTACTACGGCTGTCGAAAGAAGCGTGTAATTTTGTTTCAAAACTGGAGTTTGAACCGTAAAACATTCTTTAGTAGTTTCTTTATCAACAAAAGATGATTCATCCTGTTGAGAGCTACACGATAAAGAAGGCGCAGTGTTTTCACCACTAGTGAGTGATTTTTCGAAATGTAAAAGAGTTTCGAAGAGTACTTTACATTTTAAACAAGAATTTGTAGATTTACACTTTGCTATATGATGTTTATTACTCAAACAGTTAAGACATAATGATTTTTCTTTAGATAAATTATATCTTTCGGATGGGGTAAGGCTAATAAACTTTGGACATCAATATACTAAATGCGGTTGCTTTTGACAAACAGGACAATTAGAATTTGTTGCGTTTATACTTGTAAAAGCATGCGTGCTTTTGGAGCTACTAAAACTAGGGTTAGAAAACTTCGTCATGTGGCCCCCGGTATTGGAAACTCGAGACAATACTTTCGCTTGTATACGAATAAATTCAGATAATTGTTGGTAGGTTGGTAATTCAACCTTCTTGATTGACATTTCAAACAATTTTCGTGTTGAATTAACTAATTTCGATAACGCTATGGAAACTAAAATTAAATCAGCTAAATCAGCAATATTTAATTGTTTTAATGCACTAACAGATGTATCGAATCGTTCTATAAAATTGTTTAAAGCAGATGTAGATTCTACTTGAATTGATTTAAAATCTAATATTTGTTTTAAATAATTATTTGCTAAAAATCTTTTATCCTGATATTTATCAACTAAAATCTTCCAAATAATTGAATAGTTTTCCGCGATTGGTTGTATACCAGAACAAATTATTGCAGCTTTTCCATCCAATTGGCTTAAAAGATAATGAATTTTACAAGATTCATCAACATCGGGATTATCGTGAATTAGCGTTTTAAAGGTTTGATAAAACACAGGCCATGTTTGGGGATCACCCGAAAATTTAATTATATCGATTTTAGGTAATTTAGGTAAAACCTTTTTTGTTTTTACTGATTCTATAATTTCTGTATTATTAGTTTTGATCTCCGATTTTTCTTTTGATATTGAGTACTTCACCATTTTAATATGACCACATAATTCCTCAATTGTATCTAAAATTTGAAAATTCGGAATACTTGCGTTATCTAACTCCAGGGATATGGTATTAATTTTTTCAACAATCTCAAAGAGTTGACTTCGAGTTTCATCCAAAGACATATATGAAATTTGAAAATTATTCAAAACATTCGGATCGGATAAATCCTTACTAATATCGTACAGTCTCTGTAAGCGCTGGAAAAGAGTTTGTTTTTTCGCTTCAAAAATACGGAGTTTTCTACTAAGTTGTTCTGCCATTGTTATTATTTAATAAAATATTAAATTTGGCATAAAATGATTGTAAATAAACAAAGGTATAAAAATGATTGTAAATAAAAAGTAAATCAAAATATTTTATAAATACATAAACTATCGAAAAATGTTGATGTACCTTAATTATAAACAAGTATGAATTAAAACTGCGTGTTGCTTATGTTTGTGTTTTGTTTTTCTAATTGTATTATGTAATTTTACTAAACGTGGTCTTTTAAATAATAATTATTTTCGAATAATAGAAATTTAAAGAGATATGCTAAATGAATCTAATATGCTAAATATGAATGCTAAATGAATATATGCGAATTTTCCTACTATGCGAATTTTCCTATAGATCCGGTTCGAAGCTGACCATATGTTACGTTCGACGTGGACTGTAGTCGTTCTACTACTAGTCCAATAGTGAAATCAAATAAACATATTTCTAATAAATCCCACTTACCTTGGTTTCCCGTGTACAGGATGTATTAATTGCACTGCACTTTGGTTATATAGGTTTAAGGATGGATAGAGGGATAAAAGGGAGATCTATTACAATATTTTAATGTAATTTCACTATTAGGCGGTTGAAACTATATTAAGCGGTTGAAACTACATTTTAATACTCGATCTAAACTAAACGTGAACTAACTATTAAGCGGTTGAACTCGATCTGAACTCAATTTTAACTAACTTTTAACTCGATCGAAAACTAAATTGTAATTAACTTTTAACTAACAAAATAAAAATTATTTTTCTATAAAATTATATAAGCCTTTGCGTTTATTTTGGCGACAAACAAAAATATTAAAAATAAATAAAAACAGAGGCGCATCCAAGTGCTACTATTTTTATAAGCTGTGTTTGGGTGTAGGTGGAAGGTCTATTCATAGTGAAATACCAAAACACTTAATTATCTTTTGGACATCATCATTATCAAGTTACGGCGATATAAGTAATTTTTATATTCGATTTACAGTTGGATTTTTACTATTCAGTATTTAACTTCTTCCGAATATCTGATAGATAAAAAAAAGAGTGTGTGTACTTATGTACACGCGTTAGAAGTTATACTTCTTTCATTCAAAATTAATTATTCATATGAATACTATATTTCACAACCATCGACTTGAACTGGCTCAGGGATATAAGTACTATGTAGTGTATAGTATGAACACTCAGTACTGTAACTATATTCAGTGTTGAAAATATATTTTTTTATTATTTCAATTCTGTGGCTAACTTCATCATGTCGTTCGTGCGCGCGCAGCTCACAAATTCACTCTCATCCAAACGCGCCAAAAGAAGTATAACTTCAAAAATTATGAAAACGTAAAAGATTCAATAAAATAACTGTAGTACGATACACAACCTATTTCATATCATATTAGAATTCGACAAAATAAAAATTTGAAGCGCGAAGGAAAGGCACATGTTTGGTGGTCGTGGGCCAAGATTTTTAATCGCGCAATCAAAATAAAGATTTTAAAATGCAAACAAAGACGTTTTATAAACATGTGAACCAAAAGTCCAAAATAAATTTATTTGTATTATAAAAGTAAAAGATACTTACCGTGATGGTTAATTCACTAATAACAAGACTGAGTGCAGAGAAGCTCCACGCTTTATAACGTTTAATTTTGCATTAAAAATAAATTATTTGTAGTTTTCAGTACAAATTTGAAAATTGATCTTTTCTTAGTTTTTCTTCAACAATAGCTTTGTGTTCTATACATTACTTACTACTTTGATTAATATATATAAATAATGTACAGCTTGTATTAAATATCAATCCCATAATACAAAATTTAGAATCACTTCGTGTAATACTCCATGTTTATATACACAATACTGAAAATGGTTTAAGTTTTCCGTTTGTTTGACTTCGAGTATATCTACTACATGCTAAACAATATAGAGCATATCTGATTTAACAAATTAATAATAAAACATTCTTTCATACCAACTTTTCGAACCCAAAGTGTATAAGATTTGAAAGGTGGCAAAGGTTTCTGAATTTTATTAATACTTTTTTTGTTATAGTTTTAATTCCGAATGACCACCACGTTTACGAATCCAACGATTTAGTGATGACCACAACCAAGATTTGAAGTTTTTTGCCTTCGTGTTGGACAATCAGTCTTGGTCTTGGTCTTACATTTACCCTTGGTCTTCGTTTTGATCTTGTAACAGGATAAAACGCTTTTTTTAATTATAGAATAATATTTATGGATCCAGCAAACCAGTGATTGGCATGACCAACGAAGAAGAAGATTTTGGTCTTCGTGTTACATACAGTCTTGGCCTTGGTCTTACATTATACAATACTTTTAACTTAACTATAGGCCTTGTAATTTTTACAAAAGCACATTTAGACTCCAATATCTTTATTTATGGGTTTCACGTTACCTTTGTGGTCCGAATGATATTGGACAAATCTCAAAACACTCGTCCTTTTGTGTGGATCTGACGTGTCCTTGACGAAGAAAATTGTTACAAGTATGTTTTTCAGAATCCAAGCATAATGAGTCGGTACGGTAGTTTTGACAGCAGTGTCCTCACAGCGGAGGGAATTTGAAAATCATGTTAATATCAGGCAGCCCTAGCATATGTATTCAAAGACATGTACGATATTTTTGTGTGCGCATTTGGTTAATGGTCCTGGAAATATGCTGCCACTAAGCAGTCTTAAATTCTTTATAAGTAAAGCACTGATAAAATAGTTGAGGGTAATTTGTAGTTAAACAAATACAAAAGAAACACTGATATTCGTTTAATACCTGCTATGTTGTGTATTTTAAATTTGTAATTGTGGATTATCGAATTATTATTAAATGATCTCAATTTTAATGTCGAATAATAACTGTATTAGTTATTGTCTAAGTTTGTATAATTCTGTATGATTTTTGATTAGCCAGCCTTCAAATAAAAAACTTTTAGGTCAAAATATTAAATATTGTGACTTCAAAATAAAATATTAATTATTAGCTGACTGTAGTTTAGTAATAAAAAATGTACTTTGTTCTACAAATGCTAAGACTAGTGTTCCGTAATTTATGTTAGTTAGTGTACATAATTTACGAACACAATATATTATATAAGTTAATGGATCTATTTCTTATGCGGAGATTGATCAGAGCGCGGAGTAATTCCTAACGTGCTTGTTTGAATATTGATAGGAGTCCTCTTTCTACTTGGGATCTCGTACTGAACTGATTAAAAATAATATAGTAACAATAATGGAACTGAGATTCTGTATAACTTTTAATTTATTTGCACGTGGCGTATTCTAAAAAAGTATTTGAGCGAGCTGAGGTATTTTTATAATAACAAATGATCTGGTATGTTTTTGATTTAATCTAAGTATTGGGTTTTGGGGCTTACAGTTTTAAAGATTTTAATTTTACTTTATTATGCATCCTTTTTCTTAACATTTAATATAAATTTGTTTGAATTATCTAGATTAAAGTTGATTCAGAATTTGTAAATTGTTATTCAGTAAAACACTTAATGTGTTGAATTTGTATACTTTATAAATACCTTTGTAACTGATTATGGTTTACATAAAATACATTTGAAATTTATAATTATCTTATGATATTATATTTAACTCTTTCCTTTCTTGGGTATTTTTGTTTTGTAGATGTGAGATTTAAATCCACAAGGTAATATTTCGGTAAGCAAAGTATGAAGCCTTTGCATTTTGGCACTAAACATTCCATCCAGTTACGATCAATTATTCTCTGGACCTGTCGGTTTTGAATATCAGGGTGGCTTTAAAAAGAACAATTATCCCCAAAAAGTGTATGGGTGGGCCTAGCACATTTCTTAACTCTGAATGCTTTAAGGATTATTCACTTAATTAATGAATATTCAATACATTAATTTTTATTCCCGGAAATAATGAGTTCTATATTCATTATTTACTTCATCCTCTTTTCTATAAACCCCCAGGGTAAGCAAACTTCTTTTTTGCTTCATTTGGCAGCGAGCCAAATGGAAGGATGTTTAGCTTGTAAATTATCTTTTAAATTGGGCTATTTTTCTTGGAAATCTACCTTTTTAATTGGGCTATTTTTCTTGGAAATCTACCTTTTTAATTGCGGATAATATCCCTTTTCCTGTTATTATAGGATCTGAAAGAATCAAATTTCAATTTGATTCAGATGTTGAAGTTCCATTTGTATCTTATAAAAGTGATTCAAAATTATGTAATCTAATTTCAGAGGTTCAAGCGGTGTTATCACAATCTCAAACTAAACGCTTAAATAAGGTTTTATCTATGTTTTCATCTGTTTTATCTAGTAAACCAGGTTTAGCTCGCAATTTTGAATATAAATTAATTCTTAAAGATAGCGAACCTGTACGAAAATCTCCATACTATTTACCTAAAGATAAAATGCAGCTTTTGGAGGAGCATATTCAAGAGTTAGTGGATTGGAAAATTCTTTCTCCATGTATTTCTCCTTGGGGAACACCGGTATTTTTCGTTCCAAAACAAAGTTTTGTTCGTTTATGTGCCGAATATAGGTTCGTGAACCCTAAAATATGAATGAACTCTATCTTTGATTCCTTGAGTTCAGCTAGGTATTTTTCAAGTTTAGACATGAGTAAAAGCTTCTATCAAATTCCCTTAGCTTCTGAGTCTCGCGATATTACTGCTATTGTAACTCCTTTTTGCCAGTATCCTTGCCAGTATGGTTAATTCCTCTCAAGCTCTTAATAGGTACTTATTACGTGAATTTTCTGACTTCCGGAAAGAAGGTTTTTTCTTGCAGTATTATGATGACTTGATTGTTTACTCAGATAACTTGGATGAGCATATTTCTCAGTTGTCAAGAGTGTTTAAACGTTTCCAGGAACTAAATCTAACAATTAATCCTGAAAAACTTCGTTTATGTATGACACGCTTAAGACTTTTAGGTCAAGTTGTCAGTAATATGGGAAAATTACCTGATCCAGAAAAATGTGCAGCGATTAATACCCTACCTTTTAATAGAAACCTTAAAGAAGTGCAAAAGTTCGTGGGTATGTGTGCTTTTTATTCCAAACTTTAGCTCTATTGTTAGTCCCTTTAATACTCTTAAAAAAGAAAAACGCAAAGTTCAAGATCGATCAAAATCATCATACAGCCTTTCAACAACTTAAAAAAGCTTTAATATCTGCCCCTTTATTACGTTTCCCAGATTTTAATTTACGTTTTATTGTTACTACTGATGCTTCTTCTTTCGGTATTTCGGCAACCTTGTCGCAAGATTTTGTGGACGGTAGACATCCTATAGGTAGACATACCTTATATCCTTTCAAAGAAATTACAAGGAGCGGAAATTCGCTACAGTGCGCACGAATTGGAATTACTCGCTGTGGTCAAGGCCCTAGTGCATTTTAAAGATTACCTGTTGGACAGGGAATTTTCGTTAGAAACTGATTGTTCAGCTTTAGTATGGCTCTTTAAAGCACCACAAACCTTTAATAAACTCAGTAGATGGATTTTACAATTGAGTAGATTTAAATTTTCTATAGTACATATTCGTGGAAAAGATAATGTTATAGCAGATACCTTGTCGCGTATGTTCGAACAAAACAAGAAAGATACTATACTTGATAATTTAGAAAAAGTTCATATTTCGAAGTCTAAACTGTTATTATCTAATATTATTCACACGGAACCGCAAGGCTATTTATCTCTACGAGAATCACAGAAAAATTCGGAATATTGCAAATTCATTTACCGTGACATCGAGTCGGGTTTAAATGTCAAAGATTTCTTTATTATACACTTCAGTATTTTCATAATCTATCTCATTCCGGTATTACGAAACTGTACAGAGATATAGCTAAAAGATTCTGGTGTAAAAATCTGTTTCAGTTGGTGAAAGATTTTGTTAATAAATGCGAAATCTGCGCGATCATGAAACCACACAATAAAGCAATGCTCGTTAAACCAACATATATATCCCCAGAAAATGTTTGGACGCATTTGTACATCGATTATATTGGTCCGTTAATAAATTCCGTGGAAAATTTTAGATACGTTTTTGGTAGCGATGGACGGATTTTCCAAATTTTTAATTACAATTCCCACTCGTAGGGCTACGGCGGCTGTAACAGTTAAAAATTAAAAAAATATATTTTGTCAGTATGGTTACGTGGATTTTGTGATTTCGGATAACGCTCCAAATTTTAGGTCGGATTTATACAATGATTACCTAATGAAATGCGCTTTACGACCGGTATTCACTTCACCATATAATCCCGGAGCTAATCTTTGTGAACGGAGTTATCGAAATATTAAAATAAACTTGTTTTAAAAATGGAAGATTTAAATCATAAGTATTGGTCAGAATTATTGAAGTCTATTACTTTCAACTACAACCGTACGTACCATTCTTCTATTGATATGACACCACCAAAAGTTTTTCTAGGTAGAGAATTGAAAACTCCTTTCGATTTAGCGTATAGTATTAGTTTAGCTGAAAAGGATTTTTCGATTGATGATGTGAAGGTCGCGATTCATGCCGCGAACGTAAAAGCTCAAAAGAAATATAAAGATTAACCTCTTCAATCAAATTTAAAAATAGGTGATACTGTTATGATTAAAAACATGGAACCATCTTCGACCTTTGATACTGATAAAAAATTCGCTGTTCGGTTTTCGGGTCCATATGTGATTACAAAATTTAATACACCGTCTTCTTTACAAGTAAAACATATTAATACAAACGAAATGAAAAAATGTCATATCACGCATGTTAAACCTGTCAATCATAGTTCTAGATAATTACATTATCGTGAGGACACTAATATTTATTTAACGATATATATCTGAAAGAGAAATTGGTACATCAAGATTGTAAATGAATGAAAACTTATTGAGCTATTTATAGTTATTTTATTCTTAAGGACAATTTGGATCGTCTGGTTAGGTAAAGTTTGTATATCTTGCCGTTATTTTATTATTGAATATTAAAATTTTTCAAACTTTAATTTTTTCGTAAAATTTTTACCATGTTTCATCATTGGCTCCCGATTAAATTTGCTGTGTGCATAATTTTTTATATATCCTTTGCGATCTTAGTAATTTTTTTTCTTTTTCCTCTTTTCTGATTATAATACTAATGAATTTGGATTATATTGTGAATTATGCTCTCACAATTGTGTATATGAAGTAAATTATCATAGCCATAGCCTAAAACTGAAATAAAAATAATTATTTAACAACTTATAAAACGTATATTACAAACAATAAATATTAAATTGCTTAATTATTACCTATCAGCAATTATAATTTATTTGATGATTATTGTTATATTTTCTAATAATTGGTGACTTATAATATATTATACTAGAATTTTCCATATAGATCCGTAATATTATCTTTTGGTTAAATATTATCTGAAGAAATTTTGCCTATTACCGCGAATTTATTTTTCTTTTTTAAAAAAAAAAAAAGAAAAAACTTTTGTTTGTTAGAGCAAAAGTTTGTTTAGATAAATTGTTTATGTTCCTAGTAGAATGAGCGGAAAATTCGCATAACATCTAGTATATATATATTTTTTTTAATTTTGATTTTTCCTTTTGTTTGAATTCCTACAAATTAAATGGGTTTATTGCATAATGTATAAACTTATTATAAAAATAGAGTCTTTTTTCTTTTCTTGGAACTTACCGTTTCTTAAAATTTTTTTTTGTATACGTTGGTGTATTTGAACGAATACAATGTTTATAATTTTAATACATTTTAGTAGTAATTAAATAAATAAAATAATTTTCATCCAAAGAAGGGAAAGGACTTATGGATCGAATTTATGTTCTTTTAAATATTCGCACTCTAATAATTATACTTTAATAACAAATAATTAAATCATCTAATTTTTCAAAAAAAAAACTGTGTTGTATTTAACATCAGCTGATTATTCTTGTTTATTTGACGCAAATATGGTTTGTCGATAATACAGAAATCTGTAAGTGCATACTGTGATAGAAAACGAACTGAAATTTCATACGCTTATGGCACAAGTTATGTTTGTTTATGGAGATGGACTATTAAGTTTTACAAAATGTGATAATGCATAATTATATTTGGAAACACAAAATTAGATGGAAGATTTTGTATATTTCTTTTTCTCTTCTTTTCACAATAAACAACTTTATGACGATACTACATATATGAATTCATAATTGGATGTTGGCGTCAATTTTTATGCAATCGATATAACATTGCTTATATCTGTTTTGCCTGAGCATTAAAAACATTTTGAATGTTTACTTACTTATATTTAAAACTTGACATATGGTATGGTGATGGACACATTAATTTGTAATTTGCCTAGTGTATGATTTTCTAAGTGCTATTAACAGGTGTACTCTGGAATTTTATTTGCATCAGCAATATATATGAAGAGCGAATTGGCATGAAGATGGTTTAATGTAGTGGTGCGAATTAACTCCTAATCTAAATTTTAAATATAACAATAAATGATCATTTAACTAGTACAATAATTTAAGTTTTTCTTTGTTAAGTAAGTTTGTATATGGCAAAGTAGGAATTCAACACATTCTGTAATTTTAAAACAAAATTTTTTTGAATTTTATACTTAAAATTGTAAATCAGGTTTGATGAAGACATACCTGTAAAAATAATTTTCTTCTTTTTTCAAAGTAATTTGTTTTCGTCAATTGACATAATATTTTCTTTTTAACCCTCTAAAAAATTGTCAGAAGGGTAATTTATTTTTTTTTCTTTGTCTTTGTAAATGTCAATAATATCGTTTTCATGTTGTATTTTTCTTTGCAAGTATGGTTAAAAATTAAAATAATTTATTAAGAAAATGTTTACATATATAGTTAAAAATTAAAATAATTTATAAACAAAATTTTTCCATATATAGTTAAAAGTTAAAATAATTTATTAAGCAATTTCTTTACAAGTATAATTAAAAGTTAGAAATAATTTATTAAGAAAATTTTTACAAATATAGTTAAAAAATTAAAATAATTTATTAAGAAAATTTTTACAAATATAGTTAAAAATTAAAATAATTTATTAAGAAAATTTTTACATATATAGTTAAAAATTAAAATAATTTATTAAGAAATTTCTTTACGAGTATAATTAAAAGTTAGAAATAATTTATTAAGAAAATTTCTACAAATATAGTTAAAGGATTAAAGTAATTATTAAGAAAATTTTTACAAATATAGTTAAAAGTTAAAAATAATTTATTAAGAAAATTTCTACAAATATAGTTAAAAGATTAAAGTAATTATTAAGAAAATTTTTACAAATATAGTTAAAAGTTAAAAATAATTTATTAAGAAAATTTCTACAAATATAGTTAAAAGATTAAAGTAATTATTAAGAAAATTTTTACAAATATAGTTAAAAGTTAAAAATAATTTATTAAGAAAATTTCTACAAATATAGTTAAAAGATTAAAGTAATTATTATGGAAATTTTTGCAAGTATGGTTAAAAGTTAAAATAATTTATTAAGAAAATTTTTACAAGTATATTTAAAAGTTGAAATATTTTATTAAGAAATTTTGATAAAGTAGTTGAAAGTTAGAAATGATTTTTTTTTAAAGCTTAAAAATTCTTAATGGAATGTTAGAAATTTTTCTTAAATTTGTGATTTGAATAAATCAACTGGTGATTTAAATTATATTATAGATTCTAATTGAAATTGTCTATGATTATATTAATCATTAATATAATTTTCTTTTCTTCTTTCTTAAATTTATAGTTTATACTTAATAAAACAAAATGTGAAAATGGATGCATATCGTTTGAATGATTAATTTGGGGTTGATTTCTTGCTTTCTTTAAACTTGGGGTGGTTACTTTCCCAAGAGTCAGGATAAATTTTTTTTCCTGACTCTTGGGTAATGTTCCGTAATTTATGTTAGTTAGTGTACATAAATTACGAACACAATATATTATATAAATTAATGGATCTATTTCTTATGCTGAGATTGATCAGAGCGCGGAGTAATTCCTAACGTACTTGTTTGAATATTGATAGGAGTCCTCTTTCTACTTGGGATATCGTACTGAACTGATTAAAAATAAAATAGTAACAATAATGGAACTTAGATTCTGTATAACTTTTAATTTATTTGCACGTGGCGTATTCTAAAAAAGTATTTGAGCGAGAAGGTATTTTTATAAAAACAAATGATCTGGTATGTTTTTGATTTAATCTAATTATTGGGTTTTGGGGTTTACAGTTTTAAAGGTTTTAATTTTACTTTATTATGCATACTTTTCTTAACATTTAATATAAATTTGTTTGAATTATCTAGATTAAGTTGATTCAGAATTTGTAAATTGTTATTCAGTAAAACACTTAATGTGTTGAATTTGTATACTTTATAAATACCTTTGTAACTGATTATGGTTTACATAAAATACATTTGAAATTTATAATTATCTTATGATATTATATTTAACTCTTTCCTTCCTTGGGTATTTTTGTTTTGTAGATGTGAGATTTAAATCCACAAGGTAATATTTCGGTAAGCAAAGTATGAAACCTTTGCATTTTGGCACTAAACATTCCATCCAGTTACGATCAATTATTCTCTGGACCTGTCGGTTTTGAATATCAGGGTGGCTTTAAAAAGAACAATTATCCCCAAAAACTGTATGGGTGGGCCTAGCACATTTCTTAACTCTGAATCCTTTAAGGATTATTCACTTAACTAATGAATATTCAATACATTAATTTTTATTCCCGGAAATAATGAGTTCTATTTTCATTATTTACTTCATCCTCTTTTCTATAACCCCCATTTAGGGTAAACTAAACTTTTTGCTTCACTAGGTAATTTACATTATTAAAATATTATTACTTAAAAATAATAATATGATTGATTTACACAGTATTTAGGATTTTTTTCGTCGTGACCTAAGCCTGGCTACAACATATCTCTCTTCTTATTTTTAGATGAAGGATAATTGCAAATTATTCTTCATCTAACTCAGAAATCAAATTATCACTTTAGTAAAACAAAAAAGTTTGAGCAAACAATATAAATGAATCATTATAATTTATAATGAGTAATGGAAAAATAATTTTAATTGAAAATATTAATGATTAGTTGACAAAAAAAAATTATATGTACTCATGACTGAATGAGTATAAAGTTACTTAAAATTATTTGGTGATTTTAAGTTCAGTTATTGTGCTTATGCAGTATTTTGTGAAATAAGAACATTATTGACCTTGAACAAAAATTATTCTAATGCATTCATGAATTTTTATATAAATAAAATCTAATTTGATATTTGGAATTTAATAACTCTAGTAGTTGTGCTTGGCATCTGCAGTAGGATTAATTACGTTTATGAAGTTTGATTTTAAGATGATTGAGGCTTGAATTTCGAAGTAGAGTTGATCGTAGGGTTGAAGAAATGTGAACCATTTTGAATTATCTATTATTTACTGTCGTTGTCGATTTGCAATGGTCGGTTTAGGAATACACTCAAAAGTTTTTCTAACATATGGTAGAAGGTTTTGAAATATTTGGTTTTATGATTCCAGAAATACGTTGCTTCTATCCATAAATATCGTCATTCAGTAAGACGCGAGGGAGGTAAAATATAAGATCAGATATAATGGAACGGGGGGAATGCATAGTGTACACGTTTTTTCCATTACAAATTGTGATTCCAATGACCAATGGCTTAATATTCACTTCCAATTTGAATAAGTTTCCGAGTTGTCCATTTGATGGTTCCGAGAAAAGTTACACTTCAGTTGCCTTCGGGATTTTGGTTGGCTGTTCCAAATCCAGGAAAACTTTCTGCATAATTTCATGTTCTCGTTTGGGAATAAGAATAAGGGTTTTTAGGTTGCATATATAAGAATGTGTGAAATGCCGTGTTGAGAGAAAAATTAAATTAAATTGAGACTTGAGACGATGCTCATAATATACAGTTGGGTGATACCCACCTGGATCCGATAATCTACCACACCAAGTAAAAAATAAAAAAAGTCAAACAAATTAAGTTTAATTGATACCTGTTGGGTCTAGGGACATTAATTAAAATCTTAATGAGTTTCGGTTTAGATTCCATATCATCCCCCAAAGGAAAAAATAAATGTAAAAATATGCTTTAACAAAATTTATTTTATTTATAAGGTTACAAGTACCGCAGATAGTACCACAAAACTAAAATAATAATATTTCAAAAAAAAAGAAAAAGTTACTAAATAATTATAAGTAAATCACAAGTAAAAAATATTAATTTAAAATTGAAAATATATTTTACGAAAAGAATACAAGAAGATTTTGGACATTCAAATCAAAAACTTCTTAGACGTATTTATTTTTCAAAAATCAAAACAAAAAGAATTTAAAATAAGATTTTAGAAAAAAAATAACATGGTCGATAGGTCACTGGATAACTAAACAAGCGACGTACAGCACATAGAATGCACGCAGCATCACATAATTGGACAAAATAACAAAAGAACTTAAGAATTATTTTAAGAGGATGCACCTGGTGCGGTCATCTGTGTGCTGCTGTATTCGCTGCTGGCTGTCCGGTTATTCGACGCCGTTTCGTCTCCATCTCCTGTGGGTACGTAATCTTCTTTTCTAATAACTCTCCTGGACGCAAAATAGACAGTGCTAAAAATAAAATAAAAAGTTGGAGGTAATCTAACAATTTAGATTAAAAATATTGAATTACTTTAAGTTAGTTTAGTTACCGTGTGAAGCGATACCCGGAGAATTTAAATACCGGGCTCGTCCATCGACCGTTGGACAAATGTAGCCGCCTATTCCGACAAGGGCCGTCCACTCATCCCTTTCACGGCGCTAGGTGATGGCGAAATCGATCCAAACTGGCTAGAAAGTCCATACACCTCACCCGCCCCGTTAAAATCGACCCCAGACCGAATCGTTGTGTCATCAGTATCTAAAAACAATCATTAACAAATAACAATTAATTAATTGAATGTACAATTTTTTTTGAAATGACCTGGTATTGCCGTTATTTGGTTTGTGTACCTTTCTTTCAAACGTTAGATAGCTTTCGAAAGAATTCATTTTTAAATATTGTTAAATGATCCATATGAGGTTATATATCACTACTAGTAAATGTAAATGTTTTTATATATATAGAAAATATTGTTGTGAAAAATATAATAAAACATTTCACATTGAAGTAAACAAACTGAAAAGAAAACATTTTTATTTAATCCTGTTATTGAAGCCATTTAGTTATTTCATCAATTCCAATCACACACAAACAACCTGTGGAAACTAATTGACATTTAGCAGCTTGTCCTTAATTAGGTACCAACATAAGTAGATTACTGATGGTAGTGGTAATATTTTTATTTTTTTTTTTTGTATTTGAATTTGCGTGCTATTCTCCATCCGCTAATCTCGGAGCGAATTCGTCTTGATGAAAACTTTAAGAATTGTTTTTATTTTTTCTTCTTTCTAAGGCCAATTCCGATATGAGAATCGTTTTAGATTTATTTATAGATAAAAAACATTTAAAGATTTAAAAACATAAACGTGTAGATTGAGGGAATATTATTTTATAATTTTCATTTATCAGTTAGGGGCCCTGATTTGAAAGGGATTTTTTAGTTTGGGGATAAGTATTTTACGTTTAAAGTTAGTAGAAAAAGTGTTCATGCTTTGAGTATTATTAACAAGGTACATATTAATGATAGAGTTATTAGTAAAATTCGCTAAAGGTTTGACTTTATCGAGCGAAAATAGGGCGTTTAACGAGGGGCGTAACGTGAAAGGGATTACTATTTTTGTGTGATACGTTAGTAAGAGGCCGTTGTTTTTAGAGGGGTTATTAATAGTCGCTGATGCGTTATTGGGGTGTCGTTCTGTTGGAAGGACATCTAGGGGGTTATTCTTGTGTGTCGCGTTATTAGGGGATCGTTCTGTGTTAAGAACATATAAGGGGTTATTTCTTTGTATCGCGTTACTAGAGGGTCGTTCTGTGTTGAGAACAAATAAGGTGTTGTTTTTTAAACTTCCGTTATCGGGAGGCCGATAATTTTAAAAGTTTGTTTTTGTAATATTGACTTGTCTGAGGATATTACCAGACCAGTGCAGGGATTAGTCATATCGAAGGGCTTACAAAGCATGTTTTAAAAAATTATGATAAGAATAAGGTTTGTAAAAGAAAAAATTGATAGGAATATGATACAGCATTATACAAACTTTTTAAGGTATAAAAAAGTGATAATTTTAATTTGCAAAATTGTTAGGGGGAAAAGAGTAATTTACAAAAAAAATTTGGGAATTTTTATACCGGGTAAGAACTTGAGAGCATCAAAGTATAGTGAAAATTATACTAACCTTATTGGATTCGTTAATCAACCCAAATCAAAAAGGTGAACCGTTTGAAGTAGACATTTTACGCTTGACAATTTTACGCTTGACAATTTTTCAATCGTGTTGTATCCCACCGCTGCACACTAATGTTATGTGCTGAGGATCCCAATTGTAGAATGTTGCAGCAATGTTGAAATCCAATTGTTCTACACAATTATTTTCACTGTTCATATTTTGTAGTTTCTTTGTTGATTTTTATACGATGTCAAATTCGAAGTAGATCAAAATAAAATACAATGCTGAGTTTCGGTTTATACTGATGAATTATCAACTTTTGATGTCGTGGTATACAGATTTTCGAATGATTATTAAATGATCCCAATTTTTATGTCGAATAATAACTGTATTAGTTATATAATTAGTTATTAATAACTGTATTAGTTATTAATAATGTGTTATTGTCTAAGTTTGCATAATGCTGTATGGTTTTTGATTAATTAGCTTGCCTTTCAGTATAAAACTTTTAAGTCAAAAAATTAAATATTGTGACGTGATAATAAAATATTAATTATTAATTTTTCTGACTATAGTTAAGTAATCAAAAATATGTTTTGTTCTACAAACATTAAAATTAGGTTATTTACATTATTAAAATATGATTACTTAAATATAATAATATGATTGATGTATACAGTTTTTAGGGTGTTTTTCGTCCTGTCTTGATGCAGGCTACTACAATATACATGACCACGTTACTAGAAATGCTCTTCTGCGCAAATCACGCATCAGCTCCAGCAGTTTGATCTTAAAAATTCTTCAGGCTATGAGCGCATCAATCCGCCTATCTACGATATTCGAGCAGCATGTTGGTGGTTTTCCCAAATAGAACTGTAAGTGAAAGTTAGGAAAACGTCGATGCACCTGCCCAGTTAAACCCGATTCATAGCAGTTTTGTTATTAACTTTAATATATATAGGTCCTCCTTGGAAACTTAGAAAAATGAATCTAACTGCCTGCGCGATTTCTCCTTCTCCGTGGAAAGTTTCGTCACCGGCAATGTTCCGAGCGACCTGCACCCCATCATCACTCAGATCATTCGAGTTATTCGGATTAACATACAACTGAGCATTTAATATAAATTGAAGTTGTGCCTCATTATATCTGGCGAATATGTGTACTTTCCATGCCTAAGACTACTACCCTCTCTCCTAGCTTGTACTTCATAACTATAATGGTACCTTCTACCTTCAATCTCAAATAGAAAATATTCCTGGGGTGACGATATCTAACAGTTACCTATAACGCAGGAAAAGCAAAATGATTATTATATGCTCAAGCCCGCTCTAAGAACTACTTCCAGGCAGCACCATTTTTCAACTTTTTTTCTTCGAACAACTCACCCGTAATGTGGGCAAGTATAACTGTTTTAATTTGAAATGCTTGTTTTCTGACTATTTCAAGAAAGAATGTTTGAGAATAAGAGCCCGCTTGAGTGTGCCATTATCGTTACCGTGTTATACTACTTGCCGTTTTGGAGGTTTGTCAATATGTTTTAGTTGGACTAGAGAGGGGTTATACTAGTAATAATATAAGCCTGTTGTTGTCCTGTGGCAGTAAGGTGTCCATAACATACATCTCAAAGTCCAACGACCATTTTCAATTCTACCTATATGTCCCGCCCTTGTACATTTTTCTTGTTTGATATTTATCATAACATCCTTAATATCCCTTTTTTGATCGAATGTTGAAACTAGGTATTTTATTACTTTTTTTAATGTTTAATATACTTCTCTCCATGCTTCTTTGACATGTTCTTAGTTTTTTTGAAATTTGAGATGGCAAGGCCAGAAGCTTGCGTACCGTAGGTCATTATTGGTAGCATACATGCGTCCCATATTTGCGTTTTAAGCTTATGGGTATGTTGCTAAGTATTTGAAACTAGTAACGCGCTATGTCTTGTGTTTGTCCACATGGAGACCAAGATTGACGATATTAATATTTGCATTTGACATAAATTTTGTTATTTCGGTATTTATTGTCAGCCCTACTTTAGACACTTTGAAGCTTCGATGATCGATTTTTCAATAGGGGAATAGTCTTGCTGAAGACTTACAGTGGTTATTTCAATACTTGATAGCATTTTTTATGCATATTCTCATGACTTTTAGTCGTCTCTTCGCAAATAACTTTGCTCTTTCGATTATTAGTTCTAATAAAACCTATTCCTATGCTTCTAAGTTGCTTTAAGCTAATAACTAATATGAGTAATCTGTGATCGGACTATCGGTGAATAACTGCTAACAACACCAGTATCACGTATAACTTGTATATTATTTGTAAAAATATAATCGATTTCACTATATATTTTGCCATATGATGAGTGCCAAGTCCGTCTTTTAAGCTTACTTTTTGGAAGAAAGTGTTACAAACTTTTAATCTGTGTTCCCTAGAAAATTGAGTTAGCATATCACCTCTATACTATTTCGTGTCCTAATACAAATGTTAACTTTTAATCGCCTTGTTCTCTCTCTACGTGTTCTTGCGGATGTGAAGTAAAACTAGAGGCCAAATTGAACGGGCTAGCTGTTTGGTGTGGATGACACATAACCAGAACGAACAATTTCAAGTCGCGCGGTATTCAAATGATCTTCATCTGAACCTATTTTTATCATTTCAACGACAAGTATTACACGATTTGTTTTGAGTTTTGAGCGATAAATCATGTTCAAACTGTTGAACATAATCAAAACTTAATGAATTCAAAGCTTATTGTGCACCTGGCATGCCAGGGTGTGTTCGATAGAAGTAGCTTGGCTTAAGTAAGTAGAATTATCACATTAAAGAGGCGGTATCACACTAAACGGTTCTCCTCCGGTGAGTCAACAAAAAATAAATATCGATATGCATTTGGTATCGCTAGATAAAAAAGCAACAGTTACAAGACGATCGTAAATAAGAAACCGAAGTTTGAAAGCCCGGATGCCAAAGAGTTTCAAGTGTCGATCTGGCACTCTTACGTTTTTTCTTTACTTCATTTAAATTATTCGGGTAAATCCCGATAGGATGATTGCAATTTTTTATATCTTCAATAGAGAAGTCATATCGTAGAATACTGAAATGTCTGGGTACGTCTGCAGCATCCAAATAAATTTCCGTGTTAGTTCCTTATCAATCTCACACTCTTTAAGTCTCATCAATGAACTCCGTTACCAATTCTCGCCCAACACACAGCAGGAGTAATAAATAAGGCACTAAATAACTCAATGCAAAAATAGGTTCGAGAAGGATGAGGTTCCCCGAAATCTAAGGTCTCGCCGAGGCCTTGCTCAGAGCCAATGACGTAGTATCTCTATCTATCCCTGACAGATTTTCATTCGCTCATGGTTGGGACTAGCATAGAAACAGGCTCCCGGCACTGAGCGGTTGTTTTTTTTCGAGGCCATGCAAAGTAAATTTACCACTGTTTTCAGTTATATGATTACTATATTAACAATCATTTGTATCATACTATCATAAAATAATATATTCAAAATCTTTGTAGTCTATTGTCCCATTGTATCTATTATTATGAATAATTGATCGACTCAGATGTTTATTGGATAAAATATTTAGTACCTTAACAAGTTTGGTAAGTTTAATAATTTCTTCATGTTGAAAAACCAAATAAATTCTTCCCTGAGTTGATAAAATTGGACATTTAACTCATAGCTTATATGGCCGAGACTCATAGCGTATATGGTCGGTAAGACGCTGAACATGCATCCAAGGGGCCCGGGTCCGGTCCCGAGTATATGTTTAATTTTTTCAATTGTCTGCAGAAAAGTTTTTAATTCATTTTATTATTTTCTTAATACATAATATATACACTTTATTCATAATTCGTAACAGTCTAGTTTTTACTTACCTGCTCTAGGATGCATGAACTTTATAATAGTTCCACAGATTTCATCTTTACCACCGTTACTGCATCGTATGGCAATTTAATGATCATAGCACTAATCTCGCTTCACAAATGAAATGCCATTTTGTCTAGTTAAGTTATCGAAAGAAGAGAAAAAACAAATAAACTTATGCTAATTTGAGAAACACACGTTGTCGTTAAATGTGTTGTTGCCATTTGGCATTTGTCAAAATAATAATATTATATGAATTACAGTGTAAATTTATAAAATTAATAAAAATTTCAAATAGCAGGTTAAAATTTATTTTAAATAGCTTGAACTATTCACGGTAAAAATGTAGCACCATATAATAGCAGACATCGTACACTTTGTATTTTATAGATCCACCCCCTTTACTCGGTATACTTGATTATCAGACAGAAAACACACATTATAAACAAAAAGCCTGATGTAAACAAGACACTAACACCCATGTAATGAATAAATGGACATTAACATGTTTTGATACAAAACACACACACACATATGATATATATGTATATTCCCGATGAAAACTGTTACGTTGTAATACATACAATAATTAAGGCCTAACATAACCCTACCAAATTAAATTAATGATAAAGTGTGTAGAGATTGAACATAAATATTTTCGTTCAATAGAGTGTATTAATTTGTAAACTTGGTTGATGGCAATGTTTTGTGGTTTTGAATTTTCTCGATGGAAGGTTCCATTGAAATTACTGTATTTTGGGTAAAAAATCATTTGTCATCAACGAAGTTGCGTATTTGTTCAATTTATTTCTCTCTAGCTTTTTCGTAATTATTTTCAAATTATATCACGCGTTAATTTAATTTCTAAAGGATTAAATTTGTTAGCTTCTAGAATGTCCCATAATTCTAGAGCAGAGCTTCTAGACTATGCATATAATGCATGGTTTTATTTTTTGGGACAGCGAAGTGGCACTGGAACACGTTAAAAAAATTAATGATATCCGTTATGTCAGTTCACAAGTTTTTAATGAAACTATACTAAATTAAACTGAAAAAAATACTTCTTGTATGATACACATTGTCCATAGTGATTGAAGTTGGCAATTTCACAACAAGAAAAGAAAAGAAATAATGTGCAGTAAATGCAAAGTAAGCAAAGTGCAGTAAAGGCAAAATAATAGAAATGCAAAAAAAGCAGGATGATTTTCGAATTTCAAAAAAATCAAAAGTGGTGCTAGATTGTGTGCTTGAGTTATGCTACAATGTGCCGAAGAAAATGGGAAATTTGGCAAAAATAGAGAAATGGCGGCTAAAAATTAAATTTTTCATCAGTAAGGTGATTCGGTTTTTTTAGAGTTGTGCTACAATAAGCCGTCGAGAAAAGTGGAAATTTGGGAAATACAGAAATGGCAGCAAAAAATAGTTTTTTTGTCAGCAGGGTGATTTTGTTTTTTCGAAAAAAAATTTTTTTATTTAAAATTGTGCTACTATGTGCGTCGAGAAAATATGAAAATTTGGAAAATAAAAGAAATGTTGCAAAAATTCCCTTTTTTTAGGCTGGAAGTAAGCAGGGTGATTTTCGAAGCAGTTTTATTATGTGCTAGGGTTGTCCTACAATGTTCAATCTAGAAAACTTGAAAATTGGAAAATAGTGGAATGGCAGACAAAAATAATTTGTCTGAGATGTTTTTTCGAAAGACTTCTGGTTGGAATGAATTGTGCTAGAAATGTGGTACAATGTGCTGCTTAAAAAATTTAATTACTTTGAAATTGCTAATGTTATAAGTGAAAATTGATTTTTCTTAAGTAAATGCATTACTGTCATTTGTCGTTGTCATTGTATTCCTTTTTGGTTTGTGTTAAAAAAATACGTTTTGTCAAGAAACACACATTATATTTTAAACTGATGCATAAATATTTTCCTTGAAAAGCATGCTTCTTTTTAACGAATGCAAAAAAGAATTTTAGAAGGTAATTTGTAAATGAATTGTATTCAAGTAATTAAATTTTTGTTTAAGATTTGGTTATTTTAATTGTATAAATGGTTATATTGAATTTCGAAGAAATCAGAACTTACCAAATAATTTATAAGTATCTATTAATAATCATACAGAAATAGGAAAATCTATTTCCCCCAGAATGAAATAATTAACAAATAGCTTTGATGTTACTGTTAAATAAGTATTTTATGTTTATTTTTTAAGTATAAAAATATAATTTTTCCCATTTATAGAATGTAGACTACAAGCCTATGCAAAAAAATTTCGGGTGAAATGCCCCACCAGGAATCCTATTGAAAAAGATGCTTCTATATGCAATAGTAAGTTTAAACACCATAGTGTCTGTGTTGAGCTTTACAGGTGAGTAAAGATTATAATTTAAATGCCACACCCATTGGTGCCTCACCCCTGCACCAGAAATCTTTACAGTGTTGATGAATTCTAACTCTGCATAGGTTTTAGAAGCAAACCATATAAATTTCGTACAGAAATAAAGCAAGTTGAGCTTCGTCAATTGACGGAAGATCAAAAGTTTTTTCATAAATTCGGGTACCGAAGTTAGTGGATTTATTTCTTTATGTAACTAACATCCGACTAAAATCGATAGCAGAGCAGTAGTTTTCGCCAGTCTTATCAGTTCATCACTCAGTTAGTAGAATTTAGTATGGGTAGCTATGATATTGTTCAAATCATTCATTTTTGATATTAACTTTGTTGATGTAAAAGCAATAAAAATTGAATATATTTTGTATATACCCTTTATTATTTGAATGTGAAATGTTTGAAAACAAATGACAGTATACTGAAAAGAAAATAATGTCTTTATAAATATATATATATATATATATATATATATATATATATATATATATATATATAATATATATATATATATATATATATATATATATATATATATATATATATATATATATATATATATATATATATATATATATATATATATATATATATATATATATATATATATATATATATATATATATATATATATATATATATATATATATATATTCGAATATTTCTCCATTTCTTGCTAAAAAAAAATCAGAGTTGATTGTAGAAAATTGTAGAAATCTACCAGTGTCAACAACTCTTTCCTAAAATAATTGTTGCAAAATTTTAGGCCATTTAAAAAAAATCTGGGTGGCCACTTGATGCTTTCAGAGCCTCTCCTAAGACGTTGCTGGAAAGTTTCTTGCAGGAACCGCCTACCGGCCTTACTTACTGTTTGACTACCATCTTGTTGGAACCATACAGATTCCAGGACTAAATTGTAAAGAACTCTAAACAGCTGGCAAATTAAAATCTTCTAATATACTCAAGCATATTTTGAATCTAAAGAATCTAAAGATCCGTCGATGAAGAATGGTCCTACATATATCTGCGGCATGGAATAGAAACTGTCATTGGATTTTTATTGAATTTTAAGAATCGACAAATTATAATTTTCATGTCATGTCAATCAGAAATTGTATAAGAACGGCGCTAACAATTTATATAATATAATTTCTGATTGGCATTAAAATAATAATTTGTACAATCTTATAATTCAATAAAATTCAAATTATAGTTTTTATTCCATGCCGCAGGGCGTCGCCATCTGTCAATAACATTTTTTTTTTAGCTCAAAATATGTGGATATTCTGAAAGTACCGTACACTGCAGTACCATTGACTTTTAGACTTTAAGAATATGAGATATATATATGTATATATATATATATATATATATATATATATATATATATATATATATATATATATATATATATATATATATATATATATATATATATATATATATATATATATATATATATATATATATATGGTGACACAGAAAAAGGCTTATTTTAAGTAATAGATTTGCGATACGCATGCCCTAATTAATGTCAACCCTTCTCAGGGACAAAAACAGTATAAAAGGGAATGCCTAACACCTATTTAATCAGAATCTCGTTAGTTCTTCAAAGAATCTCGTTATTTCTTCAAAGAAACTCGTTAGAACTTAAGAATATCGTTAGATCTTAAAAGTATCTTGTTAAATTTTAAAGAAGAATCTCATGTTGTAATAGTTATACTTAATAAACAATTAAATATCACTTTTAAATTGTGTGTTTTAATTCATTGAACAGTGGCTAGCCAACGTTAACGAATTCTCCTTAGTTAACAATTAATTATTAATTCTTAACTAAGTCAAGGTCTTGGAATAGCACCATAAGCTATTATCCTGGTGACAGCGAAATTGCCTTAAAACAAGTGACATATCCAAATTCTATTAAATAACTGGAAAACTCCGGTTACGACATAGAAAAATTGGTGACAGCGGTGGGATTTTCTCAACAAATTGGTAAAGAAATTCAATTGGAAATTTCAAACCTCTAGCCAATTGGAAATATTGGATGGAATAACAAGTACAAGTGGAAAGTAATCACCTCTAGCTTGCGAACAATATCAACTCCAGAGTCATTGGTACAAGTGGGAAAGGAAATTCATCACAAATTCAACACCACAAACGGAGAAAATCCACGTCAAAGAACTACACGAACGCCAAAAACCGTAAGTCATATTGTCAAAATTTTATATCTAAAAGTTAAAGCTAATTTAAAGTCCTTTTACTAAACTGCAAAAATGTCGGTCAATGGTATTATCGACAGTTCATTAAACCCTATTCCTGATGTAAATTCAGAACATTACGGATCAATCACTAGCGATGATTCATTTTCAAATAATGGAAGTAATATTATAGGGAATAATAATAATAATTATAAAAAAAGTAATAACAATAATAGTAATAATAATAATAATAATAATAATAATGACAAGAGAACCACGCAAGCGGAAGTGAATCGAGGTGATGAGATAGAGTCGGCTGCTATTGGTGTGGTTCACTCTACACGTGAGACATTAGTCGCTGAGACGCAGGATGGAATATCTCAGGATGAGCCAGTATTAGAAAGTGAGAGATCTGATACTAAGACAAAGGATCGGGTATGTCAAAATACCCCACCACCACCTGTGTTAGAGGCTTCACCACCTACGCCTCTGATACCCGAAGATATCCCAGCACTACCTGTGTTAACGGCGGAAACAGCCACGCCACTCACTTCGACCACGGAAGCGAACGTAGAGGAAACTCCGATCCTTCTTGCTGAGCCACCAAACACTCGTTTGGAAGAGCTTAAAGAACGGTTTCAAAATATCCTGTTCAAAACCCATAATGACCTTTCCAAACGCAAACGTCCCAAGTACCGCAAAACGTTTGCCAAAGCACAAGACCTTGCTTTAATCAACCAGATCGTCGACGATCATCTGAATCACACAAGTAGCCTACTCGAAATCGATAGCTCAGTCTATGCTGCAATGTGTGCTCTTTCTCCTGCCCCCAAGTCTACTGAGACAGCCGAGGAGAAAACACGCAAGCGTATAGAGCAACTTGACTCCAAGTTGACCCCTCTACGACAGACGGTATCACGTATCGAGTGTGTGTTAGAGTACCAGAAAGCTGGTAAACCCTTCACCCCAAAGGTGCGAGCCTTCGCGCGTGAACTCAGGCACCAACACCACACACTAAACAAGGGTATCCTGCTCACTATCAAGCAGCGAAACATTGAAAAGATACGTGCACTAGCTCTCGCTCGGAAAAAGCTAGTTAAACGCGAGAAGTGTATTCGAGAAAACAAGATCTTTGTATCGAATCCTTCCCGTTTATTTGCAAAACCCCCTTCTCTCGTCGAGAATCCACCTTCGATAGAGCAAGTCGATGGCTACTGGCGTGATTTATATGAAAAGTCGACTAATGTAGATAAAAATATAAGACCAATCAAACTGTTCGAAAGGTTCTGCAACGCGCGACTAGCAGAACAAGCGGTCCTAACATCTGTTACCGCTGATGAAGTATCCCTTGCTTTCAAAGGCAAGAAGAATCATTAGGCGCCTGGCATGGAAGCTGTGTCCAACTTCTGGTGGAAACGTTTAACTTCCACACACGCACATCTTGCTAGGCACTTTACTTCATACATCCTTGGGTACGGGACCTTTCCAACGTGGTTCGCGGAAGGACGAACAGTTTTGATTCCCAAGAAAGGAGACCTATCAGTTCCGAGCAATTATCGCCCGATTACATGTCTCAATACCGTGTACAAAGCGTTCACCTCTATTCTAAATGAACGCATACTCACAACCATAGAACCGGTTTGGCAGATGATATACGAGCAACGCGGCTCCAAACGAGGTATATCAGGTTGCAAAGATAATCTTCTTGTTGACAGATGTATCTGTCAAGACGCTCGTCAGTACCAACGCGACCTGAGTATGGCCTGGGTGGATTATAGGAGAGCATTTAACACTACCTCTCACCAACTCATATTGGTGCTGCTCAAATGCTTGAAAATTCACCCCGATATCATCAGATGCATCGAAGAGCTGTTACCTTTGTGGAAGACCAAGTTTACCATTAGATGTGGCAAACGTACTGTCTCAACAGATCTGGTAACATATAAGCGTGGTGTCTATCAAGGCGACAGCCTTAGCCCCTTAGGGAAGAAACTGGTTACCGTTGTGGCCCCGCGACAGATAGGAAGTATCAGTTTACTCATCTATTCTATATGGATGACCTGAAACTTTATGCTTCTTCTGAGAGCACTCTATCTCAAGCTCTCAAAGCTGTCCATCAGTACACGAAGGCTATTGGCATGGAATTCGGACTAGATAAATGTGCCGTAATTCATTGTTAGCGGGGTCCTGTCCCTGATTACGATACAGACGTGCAGCTCACAGATGGAAGCATCGTGAAACATCTCGATGAAGAAGAGCTCTACACATATTTGGGTGTCGGAGAAAACCACATTCAGAATGTGTCTACTGTCAAGGAACGGCAGGTATTCGCGGCATGTATAGGCACCGTCTTCGACAAATCTGGCAATCAGAATTGTCTGGGATCCATAAGATCCGTGCTACTAATATGCTTGCAATACCCATCCTTCTCTATTCTTTTGGTTCCATCAAATGGACAATAGAACTTAATAAAGGAACTTTAGAACTTAGAAACTTGATAAAGGCACTCGAAAACTCATGAACGTCAATCGTAGTTTGCACCCACGTGCTTCTGTACCCCGTAATTACCTCCCACGCCAGCAAGGAGGTAGAGGTCTCCTATCCGTTGAATGTCTACATGATAGGGTAGTTTTAGGAATAGCCTGTCAGGTCAAAAATAGTTCTGACCCTCTTATGGAACTCGTGCGCGATCACGAGATACAGGGTAAAGGAGCATTCTTGTTCTCTGCAGCACAACATGCAGCGTCTAAATTGGGCCTTGCTTTTGATCCGTATAATCGTGATCTTGATGATAACTTGATCCTTCTACCCAAATCTCGACTTCGTTCAGCTGTGAAACGAGCTGAAATACGCTCCCACTTCGAAGATCATCGGAATCGTGACCATCAGGGAATGTTCTACCGTCATCTAGACACCTGTAGTCTTTCCGTTGATCTTACGTTCTCTTTTCTGCGATCAGCTGGACTCAAATCCGAAACAGAAGGCTTTATCATCGCTGCCCAAGATGGTGTGATAGCGACGCTAACTCACCAAAAGTATGTATGTAAGGAAGCAGTCTCCAGCACTATGTGCAGAGCGTGCAAATCTCAGCCGGAGACGCTGATGCACCTCATCTCGGCATGTCCTTCTTATGCCACGAACACCTACATACATCGCCATAACGCTGCCAACCGCGTGCCGTACTACTTCTTGAGACACAATTATGAAGTGGGCCCTACGCCAGTCCTACCATATGCTCCAGGCGAGATCAAGTCCGTCGTCAAGAACGAGAAATGCATTATCTTCTGGAATTTCTCGTTCCCAACTACCAGGCAGCTCTCTGCTACTAAGCCTGATATAGTGCTCCAGGATATCTCATCTAAGACTTTGTACGTCATCGAGTTCTCTGCGTCTGCATAAACGAACATAGTAACGAAGGAGGAGCAAAAACGGATTGAATATCTTGATCTCTTACAAGAACTACGACAACTACACCCTGGCTACTCAGTCAAAATGGTTGTCCTCATTATCGGTTGCCTAGGCGGAATTCGTTCCACTCTCGAGACGAATCTGTCTCAAATTCCGGTCTGCAGGTCTCATCTTCGTCACCTTATCTCTTCTATGCAGAAGGCTGTCATTATAGGCACCCTTCGTACATTGGGATCGCATCAGACTGTCTTCAAGTAACAGCCCTTGAAGTTTTTATCTTTTTCTATTTTCTTTTAGTAGGTTCTACATCGCTGCGGTGCAGGGACGGAATACTTACGTAACCCCGACTCGGAAGACAGACAGACAAACGGACGTCGCGTTGACTTTTTCAAAAGACGTAGCTGCCTTGTGAAGATTTATGTCTCTCAAGGAGATGGGAGGCTCTGGGGTGTAAATCCTGTATCCTCTCTCCCTCCTTGGCAGCCATGAATTCGTTAATATCAAATTTAAATAATAATGATAATAATAATAATATTAATGAAAATATTAAAAATAATTATTACGGTATTAATAATAATCAAAGCAGAAATAGAAATTCAAACGAAATAATACCATTATCATTTATAGCTCAAATGATAACACCATATAACGGTGATCCCAAAGAATTAAATTCGTTTTTACAAAATGCAAATAACGCATTAGAAATTACTGCACCTGAACTAAGATTAATAATAACAATGTTAATTTTTCAAAAATAAGCAGTGAAGTGAAAACCAAAATTAATATGACGTCGATTCACACGTATAAAGAATTACGCGATAAATTATTATTAATTTATAGACCTGTTGAGTCATATTTATATCTTATGGAACAATTTGAAACCATAAAACAAAAATCATCTGAATCAATAAAATATTTTTATTTGAGGCTAGATGACATTACAAATAAATGTTTACTCGCAACGGAATCGCAAGCGACTTCGCACACAAATGCAAGTGAAGTAAGAGTTATTCAACGCATTGCTTTGCGAAGATTTGCACATTATTGTATACCTGAAATAAGTCAAATACTCAGACATAAAAACTTCACATCAATAAATGGAGCTATGTCTTTAGCTTGTGAAGAAGAAGCGTACTTACTAGCCGAATCGCGACTTAAAAAATTAAATATGAATCAACAATCTAAATATTGTAAGAACTGCAAAACAAAAACTCACTTCACCAAGGATTGTAGAAAAAGCAATCATAATAATTTTAATAATTATAATAACAATAATCATAATAACATTGGTAATCATGTTCAAGGCACAGGTAACAAATATCATTCAAATATTGCAATTTCTGTAGAGAGAAAGGGCATTTAGAAGAAGAATGTTTTAAAAAGAAAAGAGCTAGTCAAAATTTACCAAATCCTAGAATAGCTCAAACAAATACACAAAATTTAAACTCCAATCTATCCCAGATACCGGTCGTATCTGCGGATTTCGAAATGAAGCCAACCACATCTACCTTTCACATGGAGTAAAAGATAAAAAATTAACTTTTAATTGTAACCAGTCTAGCAAAGGTACTTTAAAATTATTAATAGACACAGGCGCGTCAACTTCAATATTAAAAACGAGACACTTGATAGAAAATTTAGTTAATTTAAACAAAATAAACAAATTAACTCTGTCTGGAATTAACGGTACTATAAACACTTTAGCTACTGCTGAAATAAATCTTAGTAAAGAGGGTGAAGAGTTAAACTTTACTTTCAATTTAACAAACAAAGATTTTAATGTCTCTTATGATGGCATAATTGGGGATGATTTCTTAAGTCATCCTAATGCTGAAATAAATGATGGTAATAACACCATAAATTTTAATAAAACACTTGACTTAAAACCACAAACACTTACTTATGTACCCATAAAATTTATTACAAACAATAATAAAAATTCCGTTCTTACAGATGAAGAGCAAACTCAAGTGCCTTCCAACATAATTATACCAAAAAATATTGTCATAACAAAGGATACTCAGACATATCCCGTTATAAACACTTCAGACAAAAACATTAATTTATCACACTCAAATTTAAAAACGTGCCCAATTCAAAAAGTATTTATTACCATAAATAATAAAATGGAGAGGCTAGACATACTCAAACAAAATATTAGAATTGACCATTTAAATAGTGAAGAAAGGGAAGAAATATTAAATATTTGTGAAACATTCAATGACATATTCTTTTTACCTGGAGATATACTTACTAGTACCCCTACGTTAAAACATAAAATAATACTTAATGATCCAACCCCTATTGCTACAAAAAATTATAAATAACCTAAAATTCATGAAGAAGTGGTAAACAAACAAATCACATAGATGTTTGAACAAGATATAATACGACCTTCTACCAGTGGGTGGTCTTCGCCTTTATGGGTCGAACCAAAAAAGCGTTTAGAAAATTCAAATGAACAAAGATGGAGAGTCGTATCAGATTTGCGTAAGCTAAATGAAGTAACTGTACCGGATTCTTTTCCAATACCAAATATAGAAGAAATTTTAGATCAATTAGGTAATCAGTGTACTTTAGTATTCTCGATTTAGCTTCGGGGTTTCACCAAATTTTAATGGAGGAAGAAGACAAACCAAAGACCGCCTTCTCGACTCCCCGTGGTCATTTTGAATATAATAGAACGACATTTGGGCTCCGGAACGCCCCTAGCACATTTCAAAGATTAATGAATACTGTGCTTGTAAATAATTTAGATCATGATTGTTTTGTATACTTAGATCATGTAGTAATATTTGGGAAAAACTTAAAAGATCATAATGATAAACTTATAAGAATATTTAAAGAACTACGTAAACATAATTTAAAATTACAACCCGACAAATGCGAATTCTTAAAAAAAGAAGCGCAATATCTAGGTCATATTATTAGTCAGGACGGTGTAAAACCTAATCCAAATAAAGTTGAAGCGATTGTGAATAGAAAACTGCCTAGAAATACAAAAGAAATAAATCATTTCTAGGTTTAACTGGCTATTATCGTAGATTTATTAAAAATTACGCACAAATACCTAAACCATTAACAAGGTTATTAAAAAATGGTGTACTTTTTGAATTTAATGAAAAATGCTTAGAAGCTTTTAATAATTTAAAAACAGCTCTAACTACAGAACCTGTTTTACAATATCCAAACTTCGATCAACCATTCATCTTAACAACGGATGCATCGAATGAAGCAACTGGAAGTATTCTCTCACAAGGTCCATTGACAAAAGATAAACCAATTGCTTATTTTTCTAAAACATTAAATAATGCCGAACGCAATTATAGTACAACCGAAAAAGAATACAACTATAGTACAACTCGCGATTGTACAATCGGTTAAGCATTTTAGGCCGTATTTATTCGGAAACAAGGAATTTACCATAGTTTCTGATCATCGCCCATTACAATGATGATGAATTGTAAAGATCCATCATCTCGACTCTTAAGATGGAGATTAAAATTACTAGAATACAATTATAAAAAAGTGTATAAAGCCGGTAAAACATTAACAAATGCTGACACTTTATCTAGACCAACAATAAATGCAATTTTACCAAAAAATTTTAATACTTTTAAGGATTTCCACCAAAGAAATTTAGACCCTAAACAATTCAAAAAAATTAATAAACCTTTTGAAGATATAGAAAATCTAGTAATACCATATTCTACAGATTTATCTATGAACAATACGTATTCATTCTATATACAAACTAATACTAGTTTAAAGAATGTACAAACACCAAAAATGAATGATGTTTTTAAACTAAACTCAACGAATAATGAAACATTATTAATTATAATATTAAGAGTAAAACCTTCTGAAAACATCACATATGAAAATTTATTTCAATGTTTGACTAACTTGAGTCAAGTATTGACAATTAACCAAATAAATAAAATTGAAATGGTAAATATACCAAACGTTTCTCGAAATATAAAACAAGACACTTTTGAAGGTATGTTAGAATATATTATGCCAGATAATTTAGAAATCACTTTAATTACGGGAGATTTGATTCATCCTTCACGAGAAAAAATTCCTGAAATAATTAAAGAATTTCATAGTAATATATTAGCTGGAGGACACAGAGGTGTTACAAGTACACATCAAGAAATCAAAAAACGTTATTTTTGGAAAGGGATAAAACTAGATATTGAAAAATATATCAAAAACTGCCCTGTTTGTCAAAAAATTAAAACTCCTCAATATCAAAAAACACCAATGGTTATTTCTACACCAGCAAAATTCAATGATGCTATAGCTCTAGATATAATGGGACCATACCCTTTAACTAAAAACGGTAATAGATATATCTTAACCATGCAAAATGAAATAACCAAATTTGTTCAAGGATACCCAAAACCTGAAGTAAATGCAGAAATCTGTGCTATTCATGTATTGAAATATTGCACTATCTTTGGATTCCCTAATACTATATTGACAGATCAAGGAACAGAATTTTTAAATAAACTTTTCAAAGAAATCCTCAAGAAGACCTCAACACCTTACCATCCCCAAAGCAACGGCTCGATCGAAAGATCTCATTCGGCAATAAAAACTTTCTTAAGAGCATATATTATAGAAAATGGTAATGATTGGGACGAGCTCATTTATTTGGCCATACATAGCCATAATACCCATATAAATAGGAATACACAAGAGAAACCATATACTCTCGTATTTGGTAAAGAGCCACAGATCCCTAGACTAATAGAAAAACCTAGAGAAAAACCAACTTACCATAATTTAGCTCAAGACATTCTAAATAGAGCAAAACAAATTAGAAAAACTGCAACGATAATTTTATGAAATCTAAAGAAATGAATAAATGCTAATATGATAGAAAAACTAAAGAGAAAAACTTTGAAAACGTTAAATACGTTTTATTAGAAAACAAACTTCGAAGAGTTCAACATAACTGAAAGTTAGAACCTTCTTATAATGGTCCTTACGAACTAATACAGGATCATGCTGAAAACCACACAGCCACGATAAAAATTAAAAATAAATTAAAAACTTATCATTTTAATATGCTGAAACCTTATGTTTCAGATGTGGATAATAATAATATTAATAATAGCGAACACGAGAGCATCGATACAGGTGGAGGATTATCGAATTAATCCCATCGAGAAAACATCTGGATTATTTTACGTCGACCTCGGAGACGCAAAAATTACAAATCAATATATAAGTCTAATTCACTTTCATAATTTAACACATTTACAAAATATGTTGGATTTATCCTTCAAATATTTCAGTCAATCTTTATCATTCTGTACTCTAGTAAAAGATAAAGAAGCTAGTACATGTAGATTAACACTTGCTATAATTAATAATCAATTAAAAGAATAAACTAGTCAATTAGATGATGTATCAGCACATCATAATAAAAAAAAGAGGCTTAATAGACGTAATTAGTTATCCAATCAAATGGCTCTTCGGTATACCTGATGCAGAAGACGCCACTTTTTATAAAGATTCAATCGAAAGTTTAATTTATGACCAAAATCGAACTCACGTACTTATGCAAAGTCAAATAAGAATAATATCCGACACAATAAAAAATATTAACAAAACAATTTCTACTTTAGATGCCGTAAAAATTAAATGTAAATGTAAAAATCTTTAATGAATATATAATAAATTCAAAAAACGAAATAAATATTAATTCATTACAAATAAAATTAGTTGATCATTTACTTCTAATAAAACAAATAAATGATATGATTCAAAAAGAATTAGATAAGTATAGATTATCTCTTTCACTATCTAGACACGGGATAATTGATTACAATGTAATACCTCCACATACTTTGCAACAAGAATTACAAAATTCAATTAAATATAACATACCCATTGAACCTTCCTGGGAAAACTTAGAATATTATTATAAATTAATGGAAACAAAAACGGTGATGACTGATAACAAATTAATTATTATTATTAAAATACCAATTACTTCTATCAATCAATATAATCTTTATAAAATAATACCATTACATAGTCCATACAAGGAAAATCCTGAGGTTTTAACCTACATACAAAATGACTTTAAATATATGCTTATGACCAGGAGTAAAACACAATATGCACTAATGAACGATATAAACAATTGTAACGAATATAAACCCAACACATACATTTGCGAGAAAGTTCAGCTTTCAAAATTAAAAATTGAAGAAAATTGTGAATCAGCTTTATTCGACTTATTAACAACAAAAATTCCGAAAACGTGTAAAATAAACACAATACACGCGAATGCAGAAATATGGCAGCAAGTCATCTACTTATCTAAACCAGTTAGATATACGGTATTATGCCAAAACAATGAAGACTCCGATTTCATAATAGATAAAACAGGAATTCTAACAATAAATGGAAACTGTAAAGGACATACCAACAATTATATTATGGAACCACAATTATCATTGTTCAATCGAACAATCAAGTTAATAACTCCGAATATCGAAATAACTGAAGACGAATGTTGTATTAAATCAAATATAAACAAAACAACATTAAAATTCAAACTCATGGAACCAATAAAATTATCTCATATCGACTTGCCAGACCTAAAATTTGCCACTCATCGTCTCAACCAATTCGATGAACAGTTACAGCAACAATTGAATAAACCATTCTTTATTAAACACGAAAATTCAATACTTCATGGTTTAAAGATGTTAATAAGTACTCTTTCAATTCTATTTGGGATATATTTAACCTACAAGTTACAACTACCAAAATTCATATGGAAAATAATAAAGTCATCTTGTAAACCAAGTATCAATGATAGAAGAAATGGCAGACAACCTGAAAGCTCTTCACTCAGCTTCGTAAATTGTTGTTTTTGAGAACGTGTAAATAATCAAAACCAAATTCAACCACACACGGATACAAGTGTATTTTATAAAAATGAATCATTCAATGAAGATGCTGCTGTGCAAATAATACACCCAATAACATCAGAACCACCACCACCACCTGACAATCACAACCCAAAAATATAAA